>NC_089582.1:142041259-142199431 GCF_019320115.1 Miscanthus floridulus
TGTCTTTCACAACATAATACTTTATGTCAATGTGTTTGGCAGCACCACTTGACTTATTGTTGTGAGCATAACATACTGCTGGATTATTATCACAGTATAACTTGAGTGGTTTGTGTATGTCGTCTACCACTTTCAACCCGTGCATGAATTTCTTCAGCCAATTCACCTGCCCTATGGCCTCATAATATGCTACAAACTTGGCATACATTGGGGACGATGTAGTGACGGTTTGCTTTGAGCTTTTCCACGATATAGCTCCTCCTGCGAGAGTGAATATATATCCTGACGTGGACTTTCTGTCATCTCCTGCATAATCAGAATCTGTATACCCCTCAATGTGCAGGGAATCAGATCTTCTGTATGTTAGCATGAGACCCTTTGTACCTTGGAGGTAACGTAAAACTTTCTTTACTAATTTCCAGTGTTCTATTCCTGGATTACTCTGATATCTGCCAAGTAACCCGGTAACAAATACTAAGTCAGGGCGAGTACACACTTGAGCATACTGTAAACTTCTGACAGCTGAACTATATGGAACCGCTTTCATTTGATCGATCTCATATTAGTTCCTAAGACATTGAAATTCCCTATATCTATCGCCCTTGACTATGGGAGCAGGTGAAGACTTACAATTATGCATAGTGTATTTCTTTAGAACTTTTCTAAGTATGCCTTTTGTGATAATCCTAAAACCCTCTTTTCTCTATCTCGGTGAATCTCTATTCCTAGGACGAACGAAGCTTCACCGAGATCCTTCGTATCAAACTTCGAGGACAAGAACTTCTTTGTTTCTAGTAGTAGATTAACATCACTGCTAGCGAGCAAGATGTCATCCACATACAAGACTAGGAAAAATATTTCCCATTCTTGAACTTTGCATAAACTCAATTGTCCTCTACATTTTCTTAAAACCCAAACTTTCTTATTCTACTATCAAACTTCAAATACCACTGTCTTGAAGCTTATTTTAATCCGTAAATGGATTTCTTCAGGCGGCATCCCATACGTTCTTTTCCTTCCACAATAAAACCTTTCGGTTGTGCCATGTAAATATTTTCCTCCAGATCCTCATTTAGGAATGTCGTCTTTACACCCATCTGATGTAATTCTAAATCATAATGTGCTACAAACGCCACTATGATTCTAAAAGAATCCTTACATGAGACTGGAGAAAATATCTCATTATAATCTATACCTTCTCTTTGCGTAAAGCCTTTCGCCACAAGTCGCGTTTTAAATCTTTCTATATTCCATTTGGAGTCATGTTTAGTTTTATAGACCCATTTACAGCCTACTGTCTTGGCTCCTTGAGGAATTGTTTCTAAGTCCCAAACACCATTGGTTTTCTTGATTTCATTTCATCTTCCATGGCTTCAAGCCACTTGGATGAGTGAGCGCTTCTCATGGCTTCTTCAAATGAGGTGGGATCACCCTCCATTTGAAATTTCTCACATTCATAAACTTTATAATCATCAGGAATGGCTGATCTCCTGAGTCTTTGAGACCTTCTAGGGGCCTCGTTAGATAATGCTTGTTCTATATGAGGCTGTTGTTGCTCTCCCTCATGTGTGACAATAGGTTCTAGGGGATCCTAAAGGATAGGTTCCTCATGTTCATTCATTGTTGTCACAGGAGAACTAACAACAGGTGTTGTTACTACAGTGTCTTGCACTGTTGGTACAGCAACAACAGGTAGCATGAAGAATGGCTCCTGAACCATAGGAGTGGGCACGTATACCCACTTCTCTTCAAAACTAATTTCACGCGCTACCATGCTCCCTCTAATCATATCTTCCTCCAAGAAGACATCATATCTTGTTTCTATAAACTTTGTTTGTCTGTCAGGACAATAAAAGCGATAACATTTTGACTTTTCTAGATAGCCAATAAAATGGCAACTGACTGTCTTAGAGTCCAGCTTCCCTATGTTTGGGTTAAATACTTTTGCCTCAACTAGATAACCCCACACACGTAAATAGTTTAGTAAGGGTTCCTTTCCTGTCCACAATTGGTATGGTGTTTTGGGCACCGACTTACTTGGCACTCGATTAAGAATATGAATGACGGTTTTCAACGCCTCCATCCATAAACTTAACGGTAAAGAAGAGTAACTTATCATGCTTCTCACCATATCCATTAAGGTACGGTTGTGTCTTTCAGCTACTCAATTCTGATGAGGCTCGTCTGGTGTAGAATACTAGGCTACTATGCTATTTTCCTATAAGAACCTTGCAAAGGGTCTAGGATCTTGGCCATATGGGGTGTGTCGACCGTAGTACTCTCCCCCACGGTCAGACCTTACTAACTTAATCTTTAAGTTGTACTGATTTTCTACTTCAGCCTTGAATATTTCAAATTTATCCAATGCTTTTGATCTTTCCTTAATTGGATAAATATAGCCAAAACAAGAATAGATATCTGTGAATGTTATAAATGAATCATAACCATCAACACTCTTCACAGGAAAAGGACCACAGATGTTTGTGTGAATCATTTCTAAAATTCTTACGCTTCGTTTGACATCTTTCTTTATTTTCTTAACGTGCCTTCCTTTTATGCAATCAATGCATTGCTCTAAATCTAAAAATTCTAAAGGTGGAAGAATTGATTTCTTAATCAATCGCTCTATTGTCCCCCTCAAAATATGGCCTAAACGACAGTGCCATAATTTTGATGATACATGATGAACTCTCTTCTGCTTATTACTTGCATTCATAGACGAAGAGGCATTCTCATTCTCAGTACTTACATCATTCACATTCTCAGAAAATGATAATAAATAAAGCTTGTCTTGTCGGAAGGCAAGACCAACACACTTATTATTAATCACAATCCTACATTTGCCATTACCAAAATGACAATCATATCCACCATCATCTAAACATGAAACACTTATTAAGTTTCTTCGCAAAGAGGGTGCATATAGAACATCTGAAAGATTAAGTACAAAACCATCAACTAATTCTAGATAGAGATCTCCAATGGCTTCAACTTTAGCTTCAACTCCGTTTGCTACTTTAATTCTTATTTCTCCTCTTTGCAGGGTCCTCCTCGTATGGAATCCCTGTAATGAATTTGCAACATGAACAGTTGCACCTGAATCAATCCACCAAGTAGATTTTACATAACTTAAATACAAGGATTCATCTATGAATGTAATGAAATCCCCACCTCTCTTCAGAAGACTCTTCAGGAAGTCTGAACAGTCCCTCTGGTAGTGTCCATGCTTCTTGCACCATTTACATTGATCCTTCTCAACTTGAGCATTGCTGCTCTTCGGATGGTGGTCATTTTGAGGGGCTTTTCCTTGAGGTTTGGCATTCTTATTGAAGTTTTTCTTCTTGTTGTCCTTCACAAGGTTAGCAGAGTCACCCTGTAAGGATTCCAGCCTCTTCTCTTCTTGAACACACATTGCGATGAGCTTCTCTATATCCCACTTATCGGGCTGCATGTTGTAATTAACAACAAAAGTTTCATATTCCTTTGGCAAGGAAGCAAAAACCAAATGAATCAGGAACTCATCCTTGAGCCCCAAATCCATTGGCTTTAGCTTCAAAGTCGTGTTGCTCATCTTCAATATGTGCTCTTTGATACCGCCACCAGTATATTTCTCATTGAACAATTTCTTGATCAAAGAACTGGCATAAGCCTTTGAAGAGCCAGTGAACTGATTCTCCACCTTCTTAAGATATTTTGTGGTGGAATCACAATCTGTGATAGACCTCCTTATAGCATCTGAAATTATGGACTTAGCCACCATCAAGCACTCGCGGTTTGAAATGTCCCATTTCTTGCGTTCGAGATCATATTTCATCCGCACTTCTACATGATCTCGTTGTCGAACAGTGAAATCAGCATTAGTCTCATTATCTTCCCTCACTGGGTCCACTGGCTCAGTCGGACATGGGGTAAGCGCTAGGTCATTTCAGACAACGCAAGTGCTAGTTCATACTTCACATGCCATACCCTGTAGTTGCCCCCTTTAAGATGCGGTATGTGCGAGATAAAAGCCATTGAATTGAGTCCTAAAAACAGTGTCAGAGAAAGTGAGAAAACATGACATAAAGATTGCATGCCTTAATTTAACATTGGTCAAAATTAAACATATAACCTTCTTATACACTAATTCTACATCACCGTTGGACAGAAATAGAATTAATGCATGAAAAAAACTTATGAATAATCATTATAATATTGCTATTATCAACGTTGTTCAGAAAATAATAATATTATAATTTACTAAATAAAATTCAACTGCTCTTCAAATTAAATTCTCTCGTTGGTTCAAATTTAAATAGAAGATAATAAACTTTAACATTGCAGCGGAAACATGAAAAAATTCTTTATCTACTTTTTATAAGCATTCATCTGCTCTCTGAACAAATTATCCCGTTGGTTCAAATTTGGATAGAGATTTAAACTAGTCAAAAAATCATCAAAATTTGCTTCTAAAAATTAAAAAACAAAACAAAAAAAGTTAATGTGCAACTTGGGCCGAAACTGCTTGCGAGCTGCGCACTGTCGCGGCCCAGCAGCGAATCCAGCCCGGCCTGCTCTGCTCTTGCGCGCGCTTTGCCTTCCCAGGCCGCAACCTGGGCCTGGGTCGGCAAAAGCTGCCCGCCGCGCACGCCCGCCTGGGCCAAATGCTGGCCCGACAGCTCTCAGCCATCGATGCAGATCGGACGGCCATGCGTTGATCTCGACAGATACAAACCACGCGACGCGGCGCCCTCCCCGAACCCTAGGCTCATTCTGTCGCCCTCACTTTCTTCTCTCAGTCCCGCAGCAGAGAGCAAAGAGCTGTGGTGCTTGTCCGGTGGCCGTAGCCTAGAGCGGAGGGTGATGGCGCCATCGCCGACCCCCTCACCAGCGCGCGAGCTCCCCAGTGGTTGAGCGCGCCGCCGTCGAGCGGCCTAGCGGCGGCGCCCTAGCAGGCGGCGCGAAGCCCTTCCCAGAGACTCCGGTGAGTGGAGGGCGACGAGGTAAGCCACCTTCGAAGCCCTTTCCCTTTCCCTTTCTTTTCTCTGCTTGAATCTTCTTCTATTCTTCTCGGATCTTGTCCAATTTTGGGTTAGGGTTAGGGTTAGTTCGAGTTAGGGTTAGAGTTTGGCTACTGTTCTTCTTCCCCGAGCTGTCTACGCGGGTTAGGGTTAGGGTTTGAGTTCATTTTCAAAACCGAGACCCGTTCTTACTCCTTTTCTTCACCCGATTTGGGTTTAGGGTTCGATGAACCCTCTGCTTAGATCCGAATCGGATCTCTCACCTCCATCTAATTGCTGCTACTCGGTTCTCTACCCCGATAAGCTAGATCTACACCTAGTTAGGTGACTGATACCATTGATAGAGCATTACAGGATCACTAGCCATAGATCTAGCATACAAAACTGATATTTGATGAAGTGTAAACCCTAGAACATGTACTAGTATGGGATTAACAGATAGAGTGAGAGAGAGATAGGGGTTGAGGAGGTGCAAACCATCGGCTGCCTCCGTGGAAGACGAGTTGGCCATGCGGTTGCTTGACGGTGGCGCGGTGAAGACCGACGGTGAAGGCCAATTGGTTGGAGATCTCTAACAGTCCCGTCTCATCCTGATCATGGTGTGGCGCAAGCCCATCCGCAACCCAAACACCTACTCCAGCCTCACATCTGGTCGCTCGTCTGCTTCAGGTCCGTACTAGCAACTACCAACCGATACGGCATGCATGCATCGATCGGCGGAGTAGAGTAGCGGGTGATTCGACGAGGCAGCCGGTTGATAGCTTCGCTACTGGATCTGTTGGTGTCTTGCAGGTAGAACTTCCATATGCTGGCCATCATCCTACAATCCATCTCCATCATGTCGGACGCGGGGCTCGGAATGGCCATGTTCAGTCTCGGGTGTGGCTCCCATTCCAGCTCTTGTTTTTGCCATCATAAGTTCATGGTATTGTGTCCATGTAGATACATTGTACGTGTACATACACTGTAGTGTAGCGGGTCTCGCGGGTTTTGCAGCCAAGTGCATTGTGTCCGTGAAAAACTTGTCTGCAAACTCTATAGCATAGTGGCTGGCCGTAAACCTGCTAATAAACTTTGTGGCAAGCGATCTGGGTTAGCGTCCGACCGCGAACGAGCCCACCTGCAAGGCAACTCGTATATGATATTATGATAACCTACTGCTATTAACTTGTTTTGGTTTGAACTCAAGGTTTCGACCGTCAACTATAGAATCTATCCACCCCATTTTCCCAAACTAACACAACCCAGCACGAGTGACTCCTTTTTTCACACTGCATGGTTGGCTGGTCCGGTCCGTACGGCGCACAGTTCGCATTTCCACACCAATTACCATACCACGCACGAAACTTACGTGCATTTTCACACAACACAGGAAGCTCGTCCGCGCACGACTTATCCAATCCGAACGTCTCACGCCATCCCATCCAATCCCTCATGCCAAGCACGTCTCGGAATCACGCTGACAGGCCCCTCGGAACAGCAGCATCCAGAAAAATAACGAGTGCGTGGACTCTGGGATTTTGCCCCCGATTTCAACTTGTTTTTTTAGTCGGAATATTATTTTTCTCTCACAACAAATTAGCTGGAACAGTCCTTTAAATTATTTTTTCAGCGAAGTGAACAGGACCTTTGGCAGGGCACGCAACGCACGCACTACCCGAGCTGGTAGCCAGCACCACTGCCGGCTAAGCTAGCTAACCACGCAGAAGCTTCGCCCCTGCCGTCTGCCGAGAGAGCAGTGCAGTGCTGTGTGTGTATCGTCTAGTGTCAACCGCGACGGATCACATGACGAAATGAAGCCGCACCCAAACGCAACCAACCCCCGTCTCCCCATTTCCACCCGTTTTCTCGAGGCCGCACCTATTCCGATCCACCACGCCTTTTCTTTAAGAATTTCTCGGGGATTTTCCGGGCTAAGTGGTAGCGTCCGGCGTCCGCTATCCCTCTCGCAGTCGCAGGGCCAAGTACTTGGCGGAAGCAGACGGGCACCTTCCTGCGCGCTGCCAGGACAGGACGAGCCGAGCCGACGCCATCACGCCATGCAAGTGACCTTCCTCCTCCTCCTCCCGCCCGGCCCTAAAGCTGTCACGCCGCCCGCTATTCCTTGCCCTCACCGTCGGGTCGTATATATAAGGCTCGCTTCCACCCCCACCATCTCTCCAACCACAACCCAGCGCATCGCAGCGGCGGCAATTCGTCGGAGCAAGCAAAGCTAGCGCCTTCCTTCGCACGACACAGACTAATCAGTAACCGATCTCGATCGATCGACCGATGGCTGAGAGGACAAACGCGATGGCGGCGCCGCGGCCACTCCTGCGCCGGATGCTCTCGTTTCGGGAGCCGCTCCTGGTCATCCCGTACCTGCTCAGCTTCCTGGGCGCCGCGGCCTCGGCGCTGGCCCGCAGCCACTCGTCGCTGCTGCACTCGCTCGCTAGGGCGCTGTTCCCGCCCAACGCCAAGCATGCCGCGCACGCGCCGTCGTCCGCTGCCGCGCCGCGCCCGGACGACAGCGACGGCGAGGACGAGGACGCCGCGCTGAGCAAGGCGGAGGTGGAGGCGATCATGGCCACGATCGGCCTCGCGGCGGTCGGGCGCGGCGAGGGCCTCGCGGCCGCCATGGGCCTCGACGACGTACGCGGGCTCTTCGACGCCGAGGAGCCCAGCTTCGCGGAGGTGCGGGCCGTCTTCGCGGTCTTCGACGCCGACCGCGACGGGTTCATCGGCGCCGAGGACCTGCAGGGCCCCCTGGCTAGGCTCGGCATCCGGCAGGACGCCGCCGCGTGCCGCGCCATGGTCGTCGCGGCCGGCGGCGGCCGGGACGCGCGGATGAACCTGTTCCAGTTCGTCAGGTTCCTCGAGAACGGCCTGTGCTGATGAGGCTGCAGGGCCGGAGGAGCAGACTGTTCCTTCATTTTTTTCACTTCTTTTTCTTCGTTTCGTCGCCTCAGCTGCTCGTGGCAGGAGATGAGAGAGTGTAAGTTCGTCGGGGGTGTGTTTTTCCTCCTGCCATGAGTTTTGGGGGTGGACTGTGCAGCAATTAACGCACTAATTCCCAAGTTAAGAACAATCAATTGATGGAACTAATTTGCCGGTTGCAAGCATCTCACTTTGATGATCATCTACTGTCTATACTCTATACTGATGACATATCCTGAATGCCTTCTCTTTATCTTTTTAATTTTTTTTCTAACTCGAATGCCTTCTCTGACGAGACAACAAAATATAAATCCTTATTAATTTCTACCATGATCACCTGATCAGACAGACAATCCGCTTCATTGGCGTAAAGGTCAATCCTCGTGGTGGAGAACTTGTTGGATCAGGACTCACTGTTCGTAGTCCACCACGCGCGCCTGGAATTTCTGCAAATTTCGGTCAAAAATTCAATCGCAATGATTTCAACCTTCAAAGCATTGTCTGGGGGTCTGTCCCCACCGATTTCGCAAGTCTCGGTCTGTTCGTTTGGCTGTAGCTTGTCGTAAACGATCGTAAATTTCCAGCCGGAACAGTATTTTTCTCTCACACAAACCAGCCAGCAGTACTTTTTCACGAACCAGCAACAATACGAACCAGCCAACCAAACATGCTGGTCGGGTCCGTTCCATCAGGGTCACAGCTTTGATGTGTTCCTGTTATTAGTTGGCGCTGATGCCAGCCTGATCCAGAGGCTGCTGTGGCGGCGACCTTCCACGAAGTTTCGCAGGGGGGCTGCTGCTGCAGAGCTCGCTACTTGGCTGGCGTTGGAAACTTGCCGGCATGACACCGACGTGCCCGGACCGGAACGGTCCAAGCCGGGGTACGTAATGTAACGGGGTCTGCTGCTGCAGAGCTCGCTACTTGGCTGGCGTTGGAAGCTGTCAGGAAGCTAGCCTGGGCTGCAGGTGAGGTGTACACGACCACACCCTCTCTGGAGTCTGGATGCGGTGTCATGGACCTGTAATTGTGAGGTGAAAGGCGCATGATAAACGACGCCCTGATGGCCAGTCGCTGGTCTCCGTCGCATCCATGAATATATTCTCGCCATCAGAAAGAGAGGAGGAGCGAAGAACTGGCCGCTTTAATTTCTTCTAAGAATCTGATCGCGGGAGGCTCGCCAGATATGCAGTGATCTTCACTCTCCACGGCACAAATTAAAAAGCGACCAATTTTGTATTACCGTGCGTGCGGTATAGGATTCCTTGGCTTCAAGATCAGCGGCGGTTGGTTTGTCTAAGTAATTTCCCTTTTTATTTTGAATATATTTGCAAAGGCCTATTAGCTCAGTTGGTCAGAGTGTCGTGCTAATAATGCGAAGGTCGCAGGTTTGAGACCTGCATGGGCCATGTTTTTTTTTTTGGAGGAGGGATTGTCTGGCGGACATCCAAAGTGATGGTCGTTTGATGACGGACACCCCGTTTTGAGCAGTTAGCCAGAAGGCACTTTGGTTCGTGAAAATTAGACCACAGGACATCGCGGCCCGGTTTTAGCCGTTTGAGGAGAGAGAAAATTTAGTTTTAGACATCCGGTGCCCGTGAGCCACACTTAGGTCCGCCCCAACCTGGTCTGGTTGGATCCCATAAGAAAAGAAAACCTCTCTCGCTCCCTGTGTCGAATCTGACCGGCCCACTCCTCTTCCGCGCTCGCCCGACGGTCCAGACCCAGCCGCAGTCGCCCTGTGCCGCGCCTCCCTCTCTCTGACGTGTGGTCCTCACCCGTGAAAGGTTCTTGTGCGGTTTTGGTAATTGAGTGACAACCTAGGTGGACTTAATTGTGTTTATGTGAGATACACAGGTGATTAGTCCACAGGTACATATGTGTGAGCAACATATGCCATGAAGGTGAAAATGGCTTGGAGATGTTGTAAAGCTCACACATATGATGATGAAGGAGCTTATTGCACATGAGACATGACATTGAGTCATATGATCAAGGTGGAGAAGATCAAGACAAGACTTGGCTTGATGGACCGGTTGCAAGCGTGAGGGCAAGTCGGAGGCTTTAGAGCGATGGACCGCGTGGCGGTGAAGCTTGAGCAAGACTTGGCGCCGATGGACGAAGGCAACGGTGAAAAGCAAGTGATATCAAGATCGATGAATCAATATGATCACGTGATGATATGAAGTGGATCATATCATTGTTGATCATGTTGGTGCATGTGTTGCATCAACATTGGAGGAGATGGAATGGAATGCGCAAGGCAAAGGTATAACCTAGGGCATTTCCTTTCACCGGTCATAGATGTGTAGAGAAGTTGATGACCGGATTTAGGATAGATGGTCGTACTATCAAAAGGGGCAAACTTGTTTGCATATCGGTCATCTAGTGACACTCGAGTGATCTAACTTTGCATCGTCGCTAGGATTGAGTGGCGTGGCAAGTTGAGTGGCTAATCCTTTGAAAAATGATTGTGAAAATGCTAACTCACATACACATAGTGGTGTACACTTAGTGGTGTTGGCACATTTATAAAGGAGATGAAGTTGGAGTTGATGTGGATCAACTCGGTGATAGAACGGAGGTGAAAAGAGTTTGAAACTCCACCGGTGGAGTGTCCGCCCGTAGAGTGCGGACAGTCCGACGGTACCACCGGCGCCCTATACAGAAAAGATAGAGTCTCATAGAGTGCACCGGACGCTGGTCACGCAGTGACCGGACGCTGGGGTCCTGCGTCCGGTCAATGGCGATAGACAGCGTGCAGACGTCGGTCATCGACCGGACACTGGCGCTGGAAGTGACCAGACGCTGACTGTGTGCGTCTGGTCAGGGTGACGTGTGGTGACGTAGGCAGAGCAGAAAGGCCAGAGAGTGACCGGACGCTGGTGCTGCGTCCGATCACGATCGACCGGACGCATCCGGTCATGTCTGGTACCTTACTGGAAATGACCGGACGCTAGAGTTGCTGCGTCTGGTCAGTTCAAGCTGTTGCGTCCGGTCGATAGATGACCGTTGAGATTGGGCGAACAGTATTTGAAGCAAGGGACACATGGCGTGCATCGCACGATCGGACGCTGAGGTCCAGCATCCGGTCGATCGGACCGGAGCGTCTGGTCGTCTCGACTTTTGCCCAGTGAAGGGATAACGGCTCTATTTATTCGTGGGGTTATAAATAGAAGCCATGGTCGGCCTTGGGCCGAGAGCTGAGCACACTAGAGCCTTGGTGGCTTGTGTAGTAGTGCTTGGAAGCCCTTCATCTCACATATACTTGATAGTGATCATTCGATTATGTGAGAGAGTGATTCTAGTGCGATTGCATCGTGAGGTTGCATCGAGTGGCACTAGGTGATCGAGTTGCAAGCCGGTGGTGCTTGTTACTCTTGGAGGTTGCCACCTCCTAGATGGCTTGATGGTGGTTTCCATTGAAGCCCGCAAGAAGCTTGTGCGGTGCTCCGGAGAAGAGCTTTGTGCGAGGCATTGTGCTCGCCCCGCGGGAGCCACAAAGAGCAACTCTAGTTTCAGGGTAGGTTCTTGCGGTGCCCGACATGTGGGCTTGGCGAGTGATGCCAATTAGCCGCCGAACCACCAAGTGAGCGATCGACACAACGGGGACATAGCGTGTTGGCAAGCATGTGAATCTCGGGAGAAAAATCATCGTGTCAACCTTGTTCTTCCTGTTGGTTTGCATCCTCGTTACACAAGCTTGTAATTACTTTCATATACATTGTGCTTTAGTAGTTGCTCTTGTAACTAGTTAGCTTGTGTAGCTTACTAGTTACCTTCTTGCTTGTGTAGCATAGAAGTAGCTCCCTTGCGTGGCTAATTAGGTTTGTGTAACCTTGTTAGTCACTTTGCTTAGTTTGTGTAGCTAAGTATTTGCGCTCTCTAATTTGGCATTGGTTGCCTTGTTATTGAGCATTGCTAGTGAGCTTAGTTGGCTTTGTGCTTTTGCTTACTATCATGTGTAGGAGCTCCCTTGTTGCTTAAAGTACTAGTGGCATAGGTTTGTGTGACCTTGCTCCTATAATTGGTTAGATGAGCTCTAGCTAGCCCGACAAGTTTGTTGCTTAATTAGTATCTTTGGAAGGTGCTAGAGAACATAGATAGAGGGGTGTAATCTTGGCTAGACCGATAGTTCTAATTCCGCACTTATTTTGGTTAGTCGACGCGATTAATTTTAGAAAGGACTATTCACCCCCCTCTAGTCCGCCATCTTGATCCTACAACCCGTAAGGACCATCTCCCACCTCCGGTCGTCCCTAACCTCTGCCATCACCGGCTCTTGGGTGACCAGGCTGCTCCACGCGACCGAGCTTGCCACGAGGACAACGCCCCTCCCCTTCCCTGCTCCACCTCGTCCATTCCTCCCCAGTCCACCGCGACACGCTCTCTGCGCGGTTCTGTATCATAGCCGTCATGGCGGCATATGACCGAGCTCCCCCACCACTCATTCATCCCCCTCTCTAACCTATACAAGGGAAGCCCCGGCCCCGTGCAAGCACACCGCCACCACCCCACTGCTTCCCGCTCCCTCTCTTGTCCTGCAGCGCCTCCCGCCGTCGCTGCCGCCGCCGCCATTGGTGAGCGCACATCTAAGCTCTTGCCCTCCCACTATAGGCCCATGCTTGTCTCGCTGTTGCTGCTCTCGGCCTCACAGAAGAACATCGCACCCGCTGCGACCCTCTTCGACACCAATCTGTGGCCTTTGTGGGGTGCTACGAGCTCGCTGAAGCATGTCACCGCCATCCATCCGCCTCTCCACAATGCCTCCCCTCTCGGTGCCACTCCCGTCGATGAGATACCCTCCATCGACTTCGCAGTGAGCTCCTGAGTCCAACGTACTTGATATCATCGTCTCTCATGCTCCGTAGCCCGAGATCGGGTTGCACTGGCAAGGGTTCGCTGCCGTGCTCTTCTCTCCCTCTAGCGTATCCCTTCACTCTAGGCGTGGTCCATGGAGCTCGCGTGCACGGGTTGAGGAGCTCATCAGAGTAGAGGACCAGCACCGACAGGGAGGACAAGCAGGGGAGCACCACCAGCGGGGAGGAGCAGCAGAGTATCGGTGGGGAGGAGCAGTAGAGGTGAGGAGAACGATGGGGAGGACCAGTAGAGTACCGGTGGGGGCGGTGACAGGAACCAGCGTGAGGCTGGCTCGGGCCTGGCCTGAGAAAAACGGTCGGTTCTTACTTGGTCCAACCAGACCAGGTTGGGGGCGCGGACCCAACTATGGCTCAGGGGCACCGGATGTCCAAAATGAAATTTTCTCTCTCCTCAACCGGCTGAAACCGGGCCACGGTGTCCTGTGGCCTAATTTCAACGAACCAGAGTGTCTTCTGGCAAACTGCTCAAAACGGGGTGTCCGCCAGCAAATGACCATCACTTTAGATGTCTGCCAGATAATTTTCTCTTTTTTGTGCAATGAGCTCTAGACTTGTATGTGGGCCTGCAATAAACTCTAGAGTTACTTTTTTGTGCAATGAGCTCTGGAGTTGTACGTGGGCCTGCAATGAACTCTGGACTTAAAATTTTTTTGTGCAATGAGCTCTGGACTTGTACGTGGGCCTGCAATAAACTCTATACTTGTACGTGGGCCAATGAACTCTGGACTTGTACGTGGGTCTGCAATGAACACTGGACTTGTACGTGGGCCAATCACACACATTCACGCTTAGAAAAAGTCTACATTACCTCCTCAACTTTCGGAAAAGTCCATTTTTCCTCCCCAAACTTCAAAACCGGGCAAAATATCTCCCTCAACTTTTAAAACAGCTCATCTTACCTCCCTGGCCCTGTTATAAGCGGTTTTGAAGGTGATTTTGTCTTTTTCTTATTTATTTATTTTGGCTAATTTTTTGAAAAATCATAGTAAATCATAGAAAAATCATAAAATAGAAAATCCAATTTTGTTGGACTCCATATGAGTAGATCTACAGAGTGAACATATAATATGATATACTTTATGTAACACCTCTGGTGTTACGAGCTCGTTTAGCGCTGTGATTTAGGCCTAAGTAAAATTTTCGAAAGCGAGTTTCTCGGATTTTTTATTTAAAACGTACTTGATGTGATAAGTGAATTCTATGTGGCTTAGTTCCGTGGACTCGAATTAACGCCAAGTCAAATTGCTCAGTACGTAAAGATATTTAGGAATGTCCGATAACGATTCTAGCCAATAGATAGCGAACGGTTTATTCTATTAGATTAAGCAGGGAAAGAAACTTTTAGAAATAAAATAAAATTCATTAATAAATAGAATGACATATATATAGCCTTGGTCTAGTAACATGTGTACGTATAGACTCGTTTTAGTCCCTACAATAATTTGGTAACATACCCACGATAACTGTCCGTCTGGCCACCTCACAAATTCAACGTGATTAGTGTGAAAGCACATAGTAGACGAGAGGTAGCGCGACTGCTCAGCATGGTTCATTTACTTTTCTGACGCGGCATGCAGCGTACTCACCTGGCATTGCTATTGTTCACTGTCTCGTTCTCGTCGTGGCTCTGTATTTCTCTGCATTGCAAAGCCTCCCATCCAACCGCATCTGAACTGGTCCACTACGTTGGACGTCTGAAATTTGTGCACGTGGTTCTGCCCCTACCACACTAGGTCCTTTCACTTCCTGGTGCACGCGCAGGTGCGCTGCTGTCGGCCACGCTGTGCCATCCCATCCTGCCTCCGCGTCGGTGCTCTGGCGTGTGTATAACGTATTCCTCCCTCATGCTGCTGTCCCTGTGTTAATGAAGTTGGCCGAATCCTCGTGTTGTTTTTCTCCTCCCTTTTCTATTTCTGCTTGCATCTGTCTCTGATTGTGCTCGCCTGCCCCAGCGTGTCCCTGCTCTGCTTGGTATTGCTATTGTACTGGACGCGCAGTAGGCCACGTGCGCCTGCTTTCGCACGACTTTGTTTGGGAGCGCCTTACTGGGATTTGTGAGTCGCTGCTCGCTCTGTCCCTTTGCTTCTGTGGCCTGCCTTGCTTGTATCTGCCTGCTCCATCGCATCATTCCTGTAGCAATCAACGTCTCTGCCTTGTGTGTCTCTACTGCTTTGCTTGTTTCTATCAAGCCTCGCGCTGTTTCCTCCTCTCTCTATTTCCCTCCTGCTGAGGAGGAGACGCCCAAGATCCAGTCCATCATCGCCCGTCCAACGTGTGCGAGCACACCCGTGCTCTTAGCCTCGCCTCCCTCTTCCTTGTTCTGCTGCTGCCATGCCGAGCAAATCGCGCTGGGCCAGTTGTTCCTCGGTGCCTCTCTTGTTTCCTCTCCGCGAGCGTGCGCCTGGCCCGCGTTGCCCTGCGCTGCTCCCCTTTTGGGACGACCGCATCATCGTTGCCTCTCCTGTGCGCTCGCATCTGCCCAAGCCTGGAGCACCACCACGGTCCCGCACTGTACCGAGCCGCAGCGCCCGCCGTGGCCGCGCTTCCATCGTCGGCCACTGCGCACGCAAGCTCCACGACCTGCCCTAGTCGGACGCCGCCCCTCTCAGGCGCCCCTTCACCTCGGTCTACGCCATGGCTAGACAAGCCGAGTCGTGGCCGCACATTTTCCCGCGCCACCCGACGCCCGCTTCAGCGTCTGCTCCTGTGCCTCCCTTCAGCCGTCGTCCACGGTCTCTTCGGGGCACGTCACGCCTATGCACGCGAGCCGCGGCACCGGTCCCTCCCGGCACTAGGCGCTCGGCCGTCTCCTAGCCACCCCTTTGGCCGGTGTTGCCACGCGCCATGTCCTCCTCCTCGATGGCCGTAGCTCCACGTCATCGATGCTGCCGTGGGGCTCCGTCTCCAGCACCTGGTCCGCCCGGTGCCGAAGGGCTGCCCTCACCAGCTGTCGTGCCGCACCCACCTGTCGGTGCGCCGTGTCTACCCTCGCTGCCCCTGTGCAGCATCTTCGTCGTTGGCGTGCCGTCGCATCGGCCGGTGCTCTGTTTCCCCTGTCCGTGCTCTGCTTCGAAGCTGATAAAAAGGTAGAAAATGACTCAAGCGTAAATATCACTTTTTACCGAGTTCATTTCGTAAAAAGTGCTAGACTCATAACTTTACAAGAAAGGGCTTAGTTAATTCGGGGAAAGTTCAAGGGTTTTAGTGCAAAACTATCGTCGTGTTTGGGCTTGGCCGCGTGGGCCGCTGCCGCTTACGCGCCTAGTGGGCCACCAGCCGGGCGCATTGTTGGGCCATCCGCGCCTCTGCCCACGCCTGAGCCGCAGCGCGTGCCCTGTCCGGATCGGCCATGTGTTGCTGGGCCGCCTGGTCGGTAGGCCATGCGCCCCCCTATGGGCCGCGCCGCGATGCTGGGCCACTACGCCGCGTTGGGCCACGTGCGTGTCTGCGGGCCGAGCTTGGCCGGCCAGGGCGTGTCTTGTGGTGTTGTTTTGTTTTGATAATTAAGTGCTTTTCAAAAGTTGAAAATAAAGTGTAGAAAATCATAAAAATACCAAACCAGTTTTGTTGAGTTCCTAAAATCATGATCTAACTGTTAGTATATTTTGTTCACATAGTGTGATAAATATTCTTGGGAGCTATATAATTAATTTAAGGTACTTAATATTGTAAAAATATAAATTTATAGAAATTGTGGTGATAAATTTGTAATATTGTTGAATCTAAAATATTTACAGTAGGCTCCTAGCAATATTAGGTACTCACTGTAATTTTTGTAGCTCTAGAATAATTAGTTTACTGGATTAATAATGATGTCCTATTTCGAATAAAGATTAAATTGATAGAATAGAATAAAGAAACAACTTGGGTTTTGTATAACTAAAATATTTGTTGGGAAATAATGCCTTATTCGATAATATGGATATGTAGCCTAAGTACGGTCGTCGTTAGAACTAGCTCGTTAGCTTGTGAGGCGTGATCGGGTTTCTAAGCATTTCGGTTGTCGTTGATTATTTACATCTATGCATTTGCATCAATGCATACCATATAGGTACGATGATGGATCAACGGACCAATTGAAGGATGATTGGGAATTCGAAGATGGGGTAATGGTATTCTCTCCAGGAGATAATGCAATGGGCTTTCTATTCAGATGATGGTGGATGATCTAAAGATGCATATACTAACTTTTTAATATAAATATTACTCATGCAAGCATCGGTGCATAACCTCTATTATTCTGCACTTTAAATTATATTGTGCATTAAGTTTTAAGGATTTGAATGAAACCTACTTTAAATTATATATATCTTTATCCTATGAGTCTTACTAGTATTACAGGATCATGTAGAATGCTATGCTACAGGACTTCGGTAGAAGTCGAGCGATTGATTGTCACTTACGAGAGCTAGGAAATATATTACTGTATTATTATCACTTGAAAAATATAAATGGTGGAAAGTAAAAATGATGACCGAACAGGGATATGGTTTGGGTATTAGTGGGTGTAAGAGGTTGTGTCGCCGCGAACACAGGGCATAGCTTGGTTACACTGCTTTCCCTGTCCGTATCGGTTAAGGACCGACCGTTGCATAAGACTCTAGGCAAGTCACAGACTTATTATTCCAAGCACATACTTGGGTATAGGCGCTTAGAAGACTTGTTGCTCTCTTGTCGTGGATCCGGCTCTTTCTGGACCGACTGTCTTGGTGATTTTTGGGTTATAAGGTCATTGCACCGTATTGAGTCTCGGACTCAGGAGCGGGGGCTTGGAGTACTAGTTTGGACGAGGACTTAGACGCCTAGGATAGAAGGGTGATGGGTTGGTCATGCTTGTGCCTTTGGGTATAAGCAGGGCGTGTGTTTTCGAGGTACCCAGATGGGGGCATTGATTCACGAATCACCAGGAAATCCGGTACGGCTCGTCGAAGGTCTAACACCATAGTAAAAACTGAAAGATAGAAGATAGAAAAAGAAAATCTTATTGCTCACCACCTGCTTAAAAGTAGAACAAGTGCTTATATATAATAGTTAGATAATTAACTAATGCGGTTGTTAATAAAAATCGAATATAAGGACGCACGCTTAGTAATGCTTCCTACAGATACAATAAACACATAAGCCAGATATCCTTGCATATCCTTGAAGTCTTTTCTTTCTTCCTATCAGGTAAGTCTTGCTGAATATAATTGAGTACTCATAATTTTATTCCCCCTGCTGCAGGTAACAGGTGGATGCTAGAGGTGACTCTTGTGTGTGGATTTCTCCTGGTGGGCTCAGAGAGGATTTCTTTTACGCCGTGGTCATAGTCTCCATTTATAACTCTTACGAAATGTTTTAAATGAGAGTTTTATAATCTGTTGCCATAGTTTATATATTAATGCTCCATCATGTCATGAATAGATATTTATTTTCGCTGTAATTCTGATCACATATTTATATTTCGTTGTTCAATTAAATTGTTCATAACTCTGATAATATAATTGCATCGTGTTGTTATAATAATAAATATTATACTTTGATGTTGTATTAAAAATGATGTAAGAAATGGTTAAGAATGATGTAAGCTTTATTCTCTCATTTGTGATCCTGATGGTAAAAACATGGATTTTCGAGTTCTCCCCTAGGGTGTGCCCGACGGAACCGTGTAACGTAGTGTTCTCCCTTGAGTGCTTAGTGTCTAATGGAACTAGAAGACGAGCACCTCTGGAAGGCATTAGGTTATGCGGTTCTGCCACACTTTAGTACAAAGTTTTTGTTGTGGCTTTAGATCTATGCTTTTCTGTAATTAAATGGAATAATTCATAGCTACAGTTTCTATGGTCCAATTATGGTAAAAATTTTACGGTGGGCTAATTATTTTATGCTTAAACTGTAGTAAACATTTTATACTCATTGAATCATGTATAACTTAGTTATAGATTTTATTTAGGTTTATACTTGTCAAATATAAATAAATCTATAACTAAGCTATACATGATCGAATGAGTATGAAATTTTTACTACAGTTCAATCATACAATAATTAGCCCACCATAAAAATTCCATCATAATTGGAATATAGAAACTGCAGTTATGAATTATTCCAATTAATTACATAAAAGCATAGATCTAAAGCCACAATAAAAACTTTGTACTAAAGCATACCATATTATATGTTCACTGTGTAGATCTACTCATGTGGAGTCCAATAAAATTAGATTTTCTATTTTATGATTTTTCTATAATTTTTAAAGATTCAGCCGAAATAAATAAAAAAGAAAAAGACAAAACCACCTTCAAAACTGCTTATAACAGGGTCGGGGGTAAGATGAATGTTTTTAAAAGTTGAGGGTTTTAAGTTCAGAGTGGAAAAACGAACTTTCCCGTGGACTTTTTGTTTCACGCTTCGCTTTGGCCTAGAGTTCTTTAACACAACTGGCCCATAGGTTACCACCTCTTGGGCTTCTGATCCTAGTTTCATCTAGCGAGGGAAGGGATACCTGACTAGCCCATAGGCCACAGCCCACTTATCGAATCAAAAACCCTAGCAAAGCCATAGGGGAAGTCTATCGAAGCAACCTAAGCACGCGTCTCCACTCTCCAGCTAGTCCGGCGCAGGCTCCGTTCCCCCGCTGTAGTTCGACCAGGCGACCGGCGGCGACGTGCTCGTGGTTTCCAGCGATGTCGGCGCAGGCGGGGACAGGGACCTACTCCCCGGCGACGGCCGCAGGGGACAAGCGGCGGGAGAGGAAGGAGGAGCTGCGGCGCCACCTCGTCGAGGACGCCGACTGGCCCCGGGCCGACGGCCGCTCCTTCCACGACTGCCGACCAGCGTGTAACTACCCCCCCCCCCCCCCCCCCCCCCCCCTCCTCCACGTCCTCTCTCTACCTGTTCTTGCTTGAGAATTTTGGCTTCGTGCCTTTCGTCTGCTCTTACCAGCCCCGTACTTATGGTGTTCGACGTTATGCGTGATGGGTGAGGGCGTGTCTGAGCTACCGCGGACATGGCATTCGTTGGGTTGAACTCCGTTTAGTTATTGTGTCTTCTGCTGCTTGGGTTCCATGCCTCTTTAAACGATCTGTCCCGTGCTTTTATGCCAATGTGGTTTACTACGATTTGAATCTTAACCTTCATTTGAACGATACTACCTGTTGTTCTGTGGAGTTGAAACTAGCAGTATTCATTTCTGGATCATCGAATTAATTGGTAATTTACAATGTATCTTGCAGTTATGCAGACAGGACCAACTACTGCTGCATCAGGTTCTGCTTATGCGGAATTTGGGAAGACAAAGGTCATTGTATCGGTGTAAGTGCAACATCCTTTGGTACCACCTGCTTTTTCATAGTATGTTTTATGTTTTTGGAATATCAAATGTGAAAAGATAGTGTTTCACTTAAATATTCCGCACATCACTCTCCTTGCCTGTTAAATGTTTATATTGGTGTCTTTTTTGCAATCAAATATGAGCAAGTTAGGGTCAATCAAAGCAGCCCTGTAACTTTATAAGCACCTGCTTTCAGTCATTCAGTGTGATTATTTCAGTTTCATATATTTCTTGTTGGCGATGTGACAATCATGGTTTTAGTTTTGTGCTGCTTGTGCTCTTACCACTTATGAGTTTAGTTGTAAGGTCAATATTGCTCACTGGAGGAAATTACTTGGGCTCTAGTATGCATTTCTTAGCATTGCGATATTTGAATTTTGTCTATCTTGTCTGTGAACTTGGCGATTTGTGAGATTTTTTGCTTATATTGAATCTGTCTTATTGGTTGGTCATTCCTCTTTGTTTAATGATTAACTTTGCAGGTTTGGACCAAGGGAAAGTAAGAAAGCAATGATGTACAGTGATGTTGGTAGGCTCAATTGCAATGTGAGCTATACAACATTTGCCACTCCAGTGCGTGGACAGGTACACCATGTTTACCTCTCGTGTCTCTGTTTGGTGGACTAACTGTTGGAAGGTATTTGGAGTTGATTGCATCCATTCATCTTATTTCCAGGGAGCAGACAACAAAGAGTACTCATCCATGCTTCATAAAGCTTTGGAAGGCGCAGTAATGCTACACACTTTTCCAAAGACCACTGTTGATGTTTTTGCCTTGGTTCTTGAGTCTGGTGGCAGTATGATACTATTCTAGCCTTGATGTTTTTGTGTAAAATATAATACTAGATTTTCTTTTTACATATGTGGAAGTTCTGTTAATGTTTAAGTAGTAGGAAAATATTGAAATGCTGCTTATCTTCGTGACATGCTAGAGCCTTAGCCTTGGTCTAATGAGTTAAAGTTAGAGCTAAGCCGTAAATGACAAATACATAGTTTGAACGTGTTATCCATTGTATTTGCTTATTTTACAAAACTGTATGAGGTTAACGTGTTTTGAGTTGTTAATTCTCGAGTCAGTCAGATATAGCTAATATGTCAGTAGAAATGATGGTACACTTGTTGTTTTAAAGAAAAGGACAGTTTTACACCCATCTTCAATTCTATATTTGTATTGTTTCAGTGGAAACCTTTCTTCTGTGACCAATTCTTTCTGCATAAGTTTCCTTGTTAAAATGCTGGACCTTACTTGCAGTTGTTTCGTTTCAGGTGATCTTCCCATCATTATATCATGCGCTAGTCTTGCACTGGCAGATGCTGGAATCATGATGTATGACCTTGTTACATCTGTATCCGTGGTATGGCCCCATGTTGTCTCTGCTCTATGAATCTATGATACTCGCACCTAAACCATCAGTTAGTTAAGCTTGAGGATGACCAGATTTTACTTCCTTGTCCAGTCCTGTTTTGCAAAGAACATCATCATCGATCCAACCTCGGACGAGGAAGCATGGCAAGATGGAAGCCTTGTGGTGGCTTTCATGCCAGCCCGCAAGGAGATCACACAACTCACGCTCACCGGAGAGTGGAGTGATGGCAGAATAACCAATGTATGTCCTACTACTGCGTTAGAAGAGATGGTATCAAGGCTCTAACAAGTACTAACATCTTGTTACCTTTGTCAACAGGCAGTAGAGCTCTGTATGGATGCTTGCAGTAAGCTCGGTGACATAATGCGTGACCGCTTGAAAGATACTGCCACCTTGACGAGTGAATGACGTGGCAGAGACAACACTTGCAACAACAGATATCCTTAGCTGTACAAATTCTGTAGGCAAGGGAAGGGAGGCTGGTAGGCCTGATGTTTGAGTGAGCATGCATGGTTAATGATGATTGTCTCCTTCATGGCAAAAGGGTGAACTGTCAAGCTGGGAAGAAATTGCAGGGCAGTGTGTATTTGCCATGTAACGTACTCCTGACTTCTGACCTTTGGCTTCATGTAGCATCTGTATCTTTCTTTTTCTGCTTGCTGTAGTACTCCTTGCTCTACAATGAACTGGATTCTTTTGATACTGCCCTTAATTTTTGGTTCGGGTGAGAAAAACATCTTGCCGCTCTGAGATTTTTACCCACTTCTTTGAGTTATTTCCACGTGTTTTAGGTCCGATTCAGATATGGTAATCTCACATGATTTGCTACATGAAATTTCTAGCCTAGTTACTGGTTACTAGAATACTAGTGACAAATTTCAAGTTGCAAACTTGGCACCCATGAGCCATCCATTGCGCTACGCGGTAGCAGCTCGACCAGCAACATAGTCGGCCAGTTTTACTTGCACTGACGGTGGGCCACACGTTCATAACCCCTTTCCCAGCACCACAAAAATATCCCAACAGCCAGGCGCAAGCCGTCCCCCCATACCGCGCGTGAGGTATTTAAGCCCCTCCTCACTCCCCCAGTCCTCTCGTGGCATCGCCATTCACCTCCAGCGCTCCAAGCCCCGTAACCTTATCACCAAATCCTCATCTCATCCCGAGCGTCATGGCGGCCGCGCTCTTCTCCACCTCTCTCTCACCCCGCTTCATCTCCCTATCCTCCCCGAAGCCGGCTGCGCCCGCGGCCTCAGCTTTCCTCCCCTTCAGGCCGCCGCTGCGCGCTGTGTCAGCGCCGGGGAGGCGTGTCTTCGAGCCCGTGGCCGTCGCGGTGTCGTCAGAGTACGAGACCGAGGGCGCGGAGCAGGAGGAGGAGGGAGCGGAGGAGTTCTCCGAAGACCTCAAGCTGTTCGTCGGCAACCTGCCGTTCAGCGTCGACAGCGCGCAGCTCGCCGGGCTCTTCGAGCAGGCCGGCTCCGTCGAGATGGTCGAGGTATATACAAGTTTTCCGGTCCTCGTCTTCGTAATTACTAGTCGTCAGTTGAGTTTACTTGAAATTCAAATTGTACTCGTATTTGAAAATGACAAATTTCTGCCGACTGTGCTATGGGCACTAGATGAGTATTGTTACAGTTGGGCTGGTTCGAATTAAGGTAGATTTACATGCAGTTTAAATATCTGAAATGTCTAAATTGGTTCGGTACTACAGTAAATACTAAATAAGTAAATAGTTGCAAGAACTGTCATGGTATTCAAATTGTCAATTACAACCACATAGCTGCATGCATCTGTTAAATTTTTGTGTTTGAATACCCCAATATTTCTTTGTGTTTTAGGTTGTATATGATAGAATGACTGGACGGAGCCGTGGATTTGGATTCGTGACAATGTCTTCAGCTGAAGAAGCCGGAGCTGCTGTCGAGCAATTCAATGGTTATGTGAGGATACTTCCACTCTTTTAAGCTAACTGTCTCTTGGTATGCTTCTGAATCTGATGATCAGCTTTAATTGAAGGAAAATATGCAGCAGTACTGATAAGACGGTGGTCTATACTAGATTGTAATGCTGGTGTTTTGTGCCAGTTCTTAGGATTTTCAGATTCAGGGTTTGCACCAAAGTTTGCAAATTGCAATACATTGTTTTTGAACGTAAAAGTTTGCAATACTCAAAAACCTGAAATCAGAATCATACCTTATAACTAATCATTGCTCATAGTTTCCGGCTAGCTGTTTGGGACTGAATTGCTTCTATTGAGTGCATAGTGCGTCACATTGCAGATAAGATTCTCGACTAATTAACCTTACCTTGCAAACAGACATTTCAAGGAAGACCACTGAGGGTGAACTGTGGACCGCCGCCGCCTAGAGATGAATTCACACCAAGAGCGCCAAGGGGTGGTAGTGGAGGTGGTGGTAGCTTTGTCGATTCAGGGAACAAGATCTACGTGGGGAACCTTGCATGGGGCGTTGACAACTCAACTCTTGAGAACCTATTCAGTGAGCAAGGGCAGGTGCTTGATGCTAAGGTCATATACGACAGGGATAGTGGCAGATCAAGGGGGTTTGGTTTCGTCACCTATGGCACCATCGAGGAGGTCAACAATGCCATATCGAACCTTGATGGCATCGTAAGTTCTATGCCATTTTGATCCTTTCATGTATCTTGTACATTGTTATACATAGAGGATGTGCTAATGTGAATGTTTTATCGTAATGCAGGACTTGGATGGTAGACAGATCCGAGTCACGGTTGCAGAATCAAAGCCGAGGCGTCAATTTTGAGATTTTGTTAAGATGGTTTAGAGGTTAATAGTGTGTTTCACAAGTTTTAGTTTGTAGCGTCTATTCTTTCCTCCATATGAGTAACAAGAAGATGCTGATAATGAGAAACTGGAAGTGAAATTGCTGTACACAGGAAGATATTTTTCCCAGCCCTTATGCTCATTGTGCCTTCAAACAGAAGTAGAAATCTTAACAAAGTTGTGCCACATGCGTACATAAGGGCAGTCAAGAGCACTTTTTCCGAATGTTCCTGATGGCATGTATGAATGTATCCGTGTGTCATCCTTCTGAAAAGATGAATTTATTTGTTTCAGCTGTACCACAAAATTGACAATTCAAATCTCCCTGCCATCGTCTATTTAGGAAGTTATCTTTAGCCGGCATACTTTTTTTTCCTTATTAAATACTAGCGGATTCTAATCTTTGACTGCGTCCTTCTGTTGTACTTGAGCCCAGATTGTCTATTATAGCCTGAATATTAATGTGCCCACACAATGGTATCCCTGTCCCTGATGAGGTAGGGTGAAAAATTTTAGCTCTAGAAAAAAACTTGTATTCAGTTCAAAATGAAAATCGACTTTGCCTAGAGAACTTACAAAAGTTTTCAACTCATTGGTAATTCTTGTGGCATAGTGGTTGTGCAAGCATTGAAATAGCTACGTGTTTGACTGTGCTTCTCCAAATACCCGGTTGGTGTATTCAGATTTCAATACGTGTTTTGAGGGTGCTTCTCCAAATACCCGGTTGGTGTATTCGGTGCTTCTCCAAATACACGGTTTGTGTTTTCGGATTTCAATACGTGTTTGAGGGTGCTTCTCCAAATACCCGGTTGGTGTATTCGGATTTCAAAGATGAAAGCAGGTTTTGGTAGTTGGCCTTGGCCAGAGGAAAGAGGCAAAGAGATTGGAGTTCTCTGTGACCTTAATCCTCCAGGTCGTCTATCTATGTTCTAAGGCATCTAAGCACGCGTGTTTAGTTTTGCAATTTCTTCTTTATGTGTGTTGGTGGTGTGTTTGTTTGTGTTTTTCCCTGTCTGTTTGTTTTCTGTTTTTGCTTTACAATTCGGTGTTGTACCGCTGTTTTTTAATCCTTTTTCTCTAATGTGAAGAAAAAAAAAAGGTCACTTTTACGTCCTTCAAACTATCACCAGAGTTCAGATTTCCTTCTCGAAATCCAAAACTAAACATCTTGCTCACTCAATTCTCAGAACGGTTTCAACTTTCAGTTAATACTTTGCATTGGTTAGAAATGGTTTTCAAGGTGGTTTTATCTTTTTTGGCTAAACGAATTCCAGTGAACACCTGACAAGTTTTTAAAAATCATGAAAAAAAAATATCTCTAAGCTTTTAAAAAGTTGGAGAAAAACCATGGAGATATTGGAGAACCAGAAATTCAGATCAATTACTTAAACTCATGAAAATATCTCTAGAAGTTTCCAAAAATGGATTTAGCTTTAGAAGAAATGGAAAGATATATCTAGAAAAAAACTAAAAAAATTCCGAAGCATTCTAATTGACGTCTAAATGTCCTTTTAAACTTTGACAACAAAAACATAAGAGGCAACCAATATGGATGTATTCAACACTGATGTATGTTTGCATTGCATGCTAGTTGCATCTTGCATTTTTGTTGTGGAAAGTTTTCAAAATGCATTTAGACATGGATTATAACCGTTTGAATTCTTTATTTTTCCAATAATATTTCCCATTTCCCTAGGGCTAAATATAATTTTTGGAAACTTCTAGAGATACTTCATGGTCTCTAGATAATTTATTTGGGCTTCTTGTGTCCCAATACATCTCTATGTTTTTTATCATGATAACTTATAAGCTTAGAGACATTTTTCATGGTTTCAAAACCTTCTCAGGTGTTTATCAAATTTTAAACAAAAAAATAATAAAACAACCTTGGAAACCACTTTTATTTGGGTAAGAAAGGTAATTAATTTTGTTAATAATTCAGAAGTAAAGATTTTTTTTTCCTAATGCAAATGCTATGGAACTCTCTAAACGAGCAGTCACAAAAAAAAACTCTCTAAACGAGCTGAGCGAAAGGCAGCAGGCCAGCAGCGACCCAACAGTCCACGAGGATGAGGCCCAGTCCAATCGCTACGTGCCCGTCCCCCCTCCCAAGTCCCACCAGGCCACCACGCAATCGCGCTGGCACGGAGGCGTCGCCGGCGCGGACGGACAGATTCCATTGGCATATTTAACTTTTTACCATCCTGAGAGATGATGACTCCTCAGATAGTATTTTTAGAATTGATGATATAATTTTAGTAGCAGAGAGAGAAAATTGATACACATTTATCACTTTTGCTCGCGTGGCGCGCTAGCATCGTAGTCCAGCTTAGATCGAGTCAGCAGCCTTAGGTAAAATAACCGCCCATGCCTCTGCCTTCTCTATTCTTCTCCCTCTCCCCCATCGCTGACACACGAGTCCCACAAGTCAGATCTCCTTCAACCTCCAGCCATCACCACACAGTGAGGAGAGGGGATGAGCTCGGGCTTTTGATAGAGGCAGTGGCATGATCGGGTCCGTGCACATCGACATGGCTGCCATGGAGCATGCCTTGCACGGGAGGCACCGCCGGCCGACGCACACCATGGACGTGTACCGCTCTCCACACCCGCGACACTTGCTCGAGCACTCCGTGCGCGGTCGGAGGCTTCTTTTTTGTCGGTGGCTTCGTCTGCCACGGCGTGTTGAGCCACGCGGGGCAGAGGGTGCACCTCATGTCGTTCTGCCGCTCCCGGCGTCCGACCATGCCGCGGAACTCGTTCTTGCAAGAGGGGCAGTATATGAGGATGGGCTCGCGTGGCTCCTGCACTGGCGGCTGCATCATCAGCAGCACCGTCACCTTCGGGAGTGGAGGCAGGGGAGTGCACTAGAGGCAGGAGAGGCTGGGCGGCGGCAGCGAGAGGGCTTCATCGTGTGCCTCCCGCAGTAGCCTAAAGGCGCCCTCGGCGGCGGCGTAGTGGGTCTTGTCCGGGTGGACGAGGAGCGACAACCGCCGAAACTGCTTTTAGATGGCGTCCTGCATGACGGCGGCGGCGACGGTGGCTCCTAGGCCTATGCCAAGGATCGCGCGCCAGCCACCAGTGTCGCCGCGCGCAGCGGTGCGGACATGGACCTCGTACACTGCGAGTGTGTTGTCCACGCCCGGGAGCGACGGGCAGAGCCGCTTCGCCTTCTTGGCCTTTCTATGCGTGTCACGGATTTTGCCGGCGAGGAAGAGCTCCTCCGCCACCGTCGCGAGCCAGTACACCTTCTCGGCTTTCTCCCTCGCGTTATACACCGCCATATGAGAGTCTGCTGGATTGGATTGGTCTAGATGGACGGAGCCGTGTGCATGGCGAGCTCCTCCCCTTTCCTCCCTCATTGCGTGGTGATGATCGGAGGTTGAAGAAAGATCTGACTCGTGGAGTCGGGAGGGATAGGGGAGGGGGAGAACAAAGAAGCTAGGGGCAGGACTGTAACACCCCTGGTGTTACGAGCTCGTTTAGCACCGCGATTTAGGCCTAAGAAAATTTCTGAAACGAGTTTATCGGGTTTTTGATTTAAAACGTACTTGAGGCGATAAACGAGTCTTGTGTGACTTAGTTCGTGGACTCAAATAAATGCTCAAGTTAAGTTATGCAGTGCATAGAAATATTTAGGAATGTCTGATAACGATAGTAGCAAATAAAAGGGCGAATGGCTTGTTTATTTGATTAAGCGTGAAAAATAATTTTTATAAACCAAAAATTGTGGAAAGTAAGATTTGCTAATAATAAAACCTCAGAGTTTTTGTTATGCTTGTACATGCATAAAGTTGTTTTAGAAAATGAATTTATGGATGTTAAATTAATAACGAAAGTGTCGCTGGCCAATCAGCTCATCTACCTCACCGGTACGATGCGCGCGTTACGAGATAGGACCTAGCTTGCTGACCTTGCCGGCTGCTTGTTTCCTTCCCTCTGCTTGTCTTGCCACGTTTGCCTGGTGATCGTCTCACACATTCACATGCCTCGTCTCAGCTCGGTTGGCATCTACCTTGCTCTGTCTTTACATCCGCTGTGGTTTTGGTCATCTAGTGGAGAAGAGTTTTCGTAACGCAAAGAAGCCCACGTTTCTTACAAGTCCTTCGCACGGGGGAGTTAGAAGGGAGCACGTGGCTCTGCCCCTGTAACGCCGGGTCTTTTCTTTTCCCTGTGCACGCGCAGGTGTGCCGCTGCCGGCCATGCTACACCATCCCATCCTGCCTCCGCGTAGCGTGTACGACGTTTCTCACGCTATTTCCTCCTTTTTTCTTCTTTCTCTGCTGGTCGTGTCGAGACTCGCGCCGCATCGCACGAACGTCACGCCACCAGCTACGGCCTTGGCCTCGTCCTTCCTTGTCTCCGTCCGTCCTCTGGCATGCGTAGGATGTTTCCTCCTCCCTTTTCTTTCTTGCTGCCGTAGGGAGGCGACCTAGCTCCTGCTCGCTTGCCCTCTCGCTCGGCCTTCTCCTCTGCTTGTGCACATCAGTGCTGGTGCTGTGCCGCGCATGCTGCACGTGCCCCATGGCTACGTCGGTCCTGCAGTTTTCCTACCCCCGCGTTGCCTCATAGCGTCCTGTCGTGGCCGGTCCGCTGTCGCCGAGCAGCACCGAAGCCGAAGCCCCGTCACCGCCGTTGCAGCATCCTGTGCCGCCCGACCAACACCGCTGCATGCCGTGGTCACCGTGCCACGGCTACCGCCGTCCATGTCGGTACAGCTTCACCGTCGCGGTCGTTTGTCTCGAGCCACGCGTAGCTCCATCGCTGTCCCTTCCATGCGCCTCCTCCATGCGCCGCGGCTGTGCCGGCACTCCGCCGATGCGCCATGACCGCCAACGCCGACCATGCTGTGGCCATCCACGGGTGAGGCCGGATCCACTGATGCTTCCACGCACCGCCTCGAGTCAGCACCGCCGCCGGCGAGCCATTTCCATGGCCGGCGGAGGGCCTCCTCTGCTCCGTGCTCTGCTCTGAGGATGATGGAAAGGTAGAAATGGACTTATGCGTAAATAGCACCTTTTACAGTGTTCTTTTTGCACAAGCGCTAGACTCATAGGTTTACAATTAGGGTCTTAGTGGATTAGGAGTAAGTACAGGGGCCTTTTTGCATAATAGTGCCGCCGTCATTGGGCTTGCTCGCGTGGGCCGACCGCTTCTGGTTTGCTGGGCCGCGTGCGCACCTAGGTTGTCCGGTCACTGCCCGCGCCTAGGTCGCCGGCCGCGCCCTTGCTGGGCCGGCTGGTGCTGCCGCGCCTGGGCCACCCGCGCCTACGCGCGCCCGCCCACCGGGCTACCTCGCCGTTGGACCAGGCCGAGCGCATCCGTTGGGCCGTTTTGATGACTGCTGGTTCTTTCAGTTGTCTAAATCAATTAGCTAATTTAGTTTAGGAAATAAACTTGCAATCAATATAAAATTTTATAGGTGTCCAAAAATGGTGAAACCAGTTTTATTAAGTCTCTAAAATCATGATCTACCTGTTAGTATATTTTATTCACATAGTTTGATAATATTCTCGGAAGCTTTATAATTAATTTAAGGTATTTAATATTACAAAGATATAAACTTGTATGAATTGTTGTGATAAATCGGTAATAGTGTTGGATCTAAAATTGTTACAGTAGGCTCTTAGCAATATTAGGTACTCCCTGTAATTTTGTAGCTCCAGAATAATTAGTTTGCTTGATAGACAATAATGCACTGTTCGAATAATGGTTAAATCGATAGAATGAAATAAAGAAACACCTTGGTTTGTATAACTAAAATAATTGTTGAGAAATAACGCCTTATCCGACCATGTGTATATATAGCCTAAGTACGATCGTCGCTAGAGCTATCTTGTTAGCTTGTGAGGCGTGATCGGATTTCTAAGCATTTCGGTTGTCGTCGATTATTTACATCTATGCATTTGTATCAAAGCATATCATATAGGTACGATGATGGATCAACGGATCAATTGAAGGATGATTAGGAATCCGAAGATGGTATAATGGTATTCTCTACAGGAGATGATGCAATGGGATTTCTATTCAGTTGATGGTGGATGATCTGAAGATGCAGATACTAACTTTTTAATATATATCTTACCCAGGCAAGCCCCGATGCATAACCCTTACTTTTCTGCATTTTAAATTATATTTGTGCATTAAGTTTTATAGAGTTGGATGAAACCCACTTGCATAGATATATTATATATATATATAATATATATCTTTATCTCATTAGTCTTACTAGTATGATAGGATCATGTAGATTGCTATGCTATAGGGCTCCGATAGAAGTCAAGTGATTGTCTATCACTCGTGAGATATAGAAAATATATTACTGGATTATTATCACTTGGAAAATATAAGAATGGTGGAAAGAAAAATGGTGACCGGGTAGGGATAGGGTTTGGGTATTGGTGGGTGTAAGAGGTTGTGTCGCCGTAGACGCGGGACATAGCTTGGTTAAACTGCTTTCTCTGTCTGTGTCGGTTAAGGACCGATTGTTGTATAAGCCATCAAGGAAATCACAGACTTATTATCTCGAGCACATACTTGAGTATGGGCGCTTGAAAGACTTGTTACTCTCTTGTCGTGGGTTCCGGCTGTTTTTGGACCGACTATCAGGTTTTGGTCTGGTGAAGGAGGTTTTTGCACCGCACTGAGTCCAGGACTCAGGGGTTGGGGCTTGGAGTCCCAGTTTGAACGGGGACCTAGGACCCCAGGATAGGAGGGTGACGGGTTGGTCCTACTTGTGCCTTAGGTACAAGCGGGGCATGTGTTTTCGGGGTACCCAGCTAGGGGCATTAATTCGTGAATCGCCGGACGATCTGGTACGGCTTGTTTCATGTCTAGCACCGTAGTAAGAACTGGAAGATAAAAGATGAAAAAAAGGAATTCTAATTGCTTACCACCTACTTGAAAGTGGTACAGGTGCTTACATATAATGGCTAGTTAATGAACTAATGCGACTATTAATAAAAATCGAATATAAGGACGCACGCTTAGTAATGCTTCCTGCAAATGCAATAAACCCACAAGCCAGATAGCCTTACATATCCTTGGAGTCTTTTCTTTCCTCCTGTCGGGTAAGTCTTGCTGAGTACAATTGAGTACTCAGGGTTTTATTCCCCCTATTACAGGTGACAGGTGAATACTAGAGCTGATCCTTATGTGTGGATACCTTCTGGTGGGCTCAGCAAGGATTCCTTTACGCTGCGATCGTAGTTTTTATTTATAACTCTCACTAAATGTTTTTATGAATGAAAGTATTATAATCTGTTGTCATAGTTTATATATCAATACTTCATCATTTCATGAATAGGTATTTATTTTCGCTGTAATTCTGATCACATATTTATATTCTGCTGTTAAATTAAATTGTTCATAACTCTGATAATATGATTACATTCTGCTGTTAAATAATAAATGTTATACCCTGATGTTGTATTAAAAGTGACGTACGAGATGGTTAAGAATGATGTAAATTTTATTCTCTAATTTGTGATCTTGATGGTAAAAATATGAATTTTTTTATTCTCCCACGGGGTGTGCCCGATAGAACTGAGTAATTTGATGTTCTCCCTTGGGTGCTTAGTGTCTAATGGAAGACGAGCACTCCTAGGAGGCATTAGATTAGGCGGTTCTACCACGAGGACGGTGTCGATATTTTACCACCGATAGCCTGTCATGGGGGTACCCGGAGCAGTTTGTTTGGGCTTCAGCGTATGCAGAACTCGATGATAAACGTAAGAGACAATCGATTTATCTTGATTCGGGCCCTCGACTGTGATCGAGTAACAGCCCTACGTCCAGTTCAGCGTTAGCCTTTGCGTTGGATTGATTGTCAAGTGTTGTGTTATATTATGTTGTGTTGTATGTTCTGTGTGTCCCTTCTCTAGGAACTCCGTCCTCCTTTATATAGTCAGCAGGTTAGAGTCCTGGTCGATTTACAATAAGATTCCTAGTAGGATTACAGAATAATACTACTACTAAGTTTACAGAGAAAAAAATCCTATTTAGACTAGATCTTCTCCCTGCATTATGGGGTATCCGGTGGGTCCCGTAACGACAAGCCCCCAAGCACTTCATGGTTGAGCTCTAGAATCCTCATCTTGTTCCTTTAGGTCTTGCTGAGCAGGAACAATCGTTGTTCGAGTGCTTTCCTGAGTGAAATCATGTAGCGCTTCTTGGGATCTTCGATTGGTGCGTGCTTTTTTGAAGAAAAAATACATCCGCCTGAGTGTAGCTCTCGAGTCTCTTGCTATTTGGAATAATAAGCTAGAGGGTCTTGTCTTGAAATTGTTCTGATTCCTCGTCCAAGTTTTTTTATCAAAAAGAACTCGGATATTGCTTGGTCCGGGTTCTTTTTGACATGAGTCCTTGAAGTTGTTTATCTTGAAGAAATCTTCTTGGTGACGTGCATTTTTTTCAAGGAAAAAAGTGCACTCACTGAGTGTAGCCCCTGAGCCTCTTGCTATTTGGAACAAGGAGCTGGAGGGTCTCGCATCTTATGTTGTTTAAAAGAGCTAAAAAACCTCTTCTGTTGCGGCCCCCGAGCGTATATCCGGGTTCTTTTACCCAAAAAGAACTCGGGTGCAGGGTCTTGGCATATTCTCTGGTATTCTGCTATTGTCAGATGTGGTTGTATACGAGATTTCTGAGTTCTTTCTATAAGAACTGAGTTCTTGTGTTCCTTGTGAGGCAACCCTTTGTTGCTTCATTGTTGACGAGTTCTTTTTGTAGCTATATGTTAACTCTACCTTGGTGCTGGATGGATAAGTCTAAAATCTGCCCGTTGAATTGTACCGTTGTGTAGAAGTGTGCCGCTCGTCATTTCAGCTTTGTCAGTTGTGTTGGGAAATGAACCGTTGCGATCTCATGCCGTATTAAAACAGGCCTAATGAGCCGTAAAAATCTATTTAAAGACCTTCTTTTTTCTTTTTCTTTACTGCCCTGCTTTTGCCTTGAAACCCTAGTTCTTACTCCGCCGTCACCATTGTCGTCGTCATCTGAGCGCCGCCACCTGACCGTCGTCATTTCTTAGTGCCTTATTGCCTTCACTAGTATATGGGTAGGAAGAAGTCTGTGAGCAAGTCCCAGACATCCTTTGTAGACGAGGAGGCATCACTTTCTGTGATCGAAAATCAAGAATTCATGGCCATGAGGGCTGCTCAGAAGGTCTGGCCGGCTCCGACTATGACTGAGGATCAGTTGCGTGAGCTGGTCAGCGATTGCCTAATCTAGGATAAGGAGATTGCTGAGTGGAGAGCTCCAAGCCAGCATCGGGTTCCAACCCTAGGCTCTGGTGAGATTGTTCTTTTTGTCTCTTTTATCCGTGCTGGTCTTTGCCTTCCTGCCTCCGCTTTTCTTCATCGCTTTCTCAATTATTTTGGGATTAGCCTAGACCATCTTACTCCTAATGTTGTCCTTCATCTCTCTATTTTTGTTCATCTTTGTGAAACTTTTCTTAGAATTCCTCCTTCTCTTTCTCTTTTTCGTTACTTCTTTCATCTTAAGCCCCAACCCCGCAGCGATGACACCCATGTTCTTGGTGGCTATGGGATTTAGTTTCATTAGGGTCATAAGGGTAGATTCTTTGATTATGATTTGGTTGATTCTATGAGGGATTGACGTGTCGACTGGTTTTATGCCGCCAATATGATCCCTCCTCTTGCTGTCCATTCTTCTTCTGGTCCCATGGTTAACAATCGATGGGAGAAGAATCCCATGACGGCGAATGAGCTCTAGGTCATTAAGCCATTTTTGGAGAAGATATGTGCTCTGAAACAGCAAGGCTTGACCGGCTTTGGTATCGTCTCCAGTTTTCTTCGCCGCCGTGTTCAGCCTCTGAAAGAGCGAGAAAACTACGGTTTTGAATACTCTGGAGCGGATGACCCTTCTCGTATGGTCCCTGCCCTTGAGTTGACCAGTGAGAAGGTACTCGAGCGCCTCTAGAAGATGTTGAAGGGAGTGAGCGTCGTCCCGCATACTGTCCCCGAGTCCTGTGCTAACCGCCTCCTACTGTGAGTTGTTTTTTCTTATGCTGGTACTTTTCGTATTTCCTTTGTTGTCTCCACTTTTTGCTTAATAGTTCTTGTCTAGTTGTTTTACTCTTTTATAAGAATTGGGGCGTAATTTTGTTGACTCGATCCCCCTTGATGACTGCCCCGCCGTTGTGGAGCTTGGGGAGAATCTTACTGGGGCATCTTTAACCAATAAGTTTCAAACCACTACGATGTTTCCTGGTGTTTCTTCTACAATCCTTGACACATATGTAGAGTATGTTCCTCGTTCAATTCCTCGAGCTCCCCGTAGTGTCAGAAAAAGGGGGCGAGCAGATTGTTCTTCTTCCAATTTGTCTGCCTCCAAGAAGTCTCGTCAATCGAGTACTTGTCTAGGTACTCAAGTTATAGGTAGCGTGCTCCTAGGTGAGCATATTGATATATTTTGTCTTTTTATTTTTTTGCTTTTGCCTCTTAACCGAGTACTTTTCTTCTTTTTCAGATGGCGTTGTGGCTGCCATGCTTGAGAGTGAGGAAGAGGAGGATGATGATGCGGCCCTTGTTACTCGTCGATGAGTCGTTTTTCTATTTTTCTGCTATTGAACACTTCTTTCTATTCTAACTTTGACCTTGTTCTCTTGTAGTAAGCAGTTATCGACCTCGAGTTCTTCTGGAGCTCTGGTACCGACCATGCCGCTCCAGTTTCAAGGTGGTGGTGATATTTTTACTGCCATAGTTCCCCCTCTAAGATCTTCTGTTGGTCTTGGGGGTTTTATGAAGAAGAAAATAGCTAAGTGAGTGAATCCTGGTTATGTTTCTCTGCTTCTGTTTTTCCTCTTCTCTGATTCATATTCTTATTGTCGATTTTCTTTATCATTTTGCTGGCCTTCGCCTTCCCTCAACCCTCAGTCGACTTCTTTTTAGTCTTCTGCTGCACCCCTGCGTTTTGAGTCTTTGGACTCAGCATGTGCGGTCGGTGAGGTGGCTGTGAGGGTGATAGGGTCCTCCGGTGATCCCACTGCTGCTAATTTGCTGGACCCGGAGGTGACTGTGGTCGTGGCGGGGGAGCCATCTGGGGAAGTAGCCGAGGCTTCCTAGGGTGCGGTTCTGGTCTTGTCTTCTTTGCCTCAGTCGGCTTCACCCTCTGCTCCTCTTTCTAGTGGCGTTCAGCGTCTGGATGATGATGTGGTGCAACAATTCGATGCCACTCATCGGTTGTCAAAGCTTACCGTTGCCTGGGGGACCCTCACAACTTCTTTTGGTGAAAAGCTCCAGGTAAGTCTTTTCTAAAGTTCTTTTCTTTGGATGTTCGTCTTTTCTCTATTCTTATGTCTTGTTTTTCTCTTTCTCTTTTTGCTTAGTCTTTTTCTCGAGATCATACCGGCTTCTTTTTCTCATCTGAATTCGAGAAAAAGTTGTCTTCTGAGGTTAGTGCTCTAAGAACAGAGCTTGATCTCTATCGAGCCAAGATGGAGACTGAGCATCAAACGCACAAAAAGGAGGAGAAAGCTCTCCGTGCCCAGGTGGTTGAGGTAGGAAAGCAGAGGGATGTAGCTATGGAGGCCATGAAGAATAAGTGCAATGGTATTACGGGTTCTTTTTGTTTCCTCTTGTATTCGAATTTTCCTTTTTGTTGACTTGTTTTTGGTGCCTAGTTTAGCTCTCCGAGTTGAAAAGCAAAAACTTTCAGAGGGTATTGAGGAAATGAAGACACTCGCTTGCAATAGCCACAATAGAGCTGAAGAGGTAATTATTCGTGCTGAGGAAGAACTCGCGCTTGCCAAGTTGATTAGGCGTGGAGCTAATAGGGATCTTGTGCAGGCCCAAAAAACAGCTGAAGCCTTGACTGGTAAATTGGCGACGACTACTGAGAATTGAAATGCTTCATGGAAATCATTTCGATCAGTAGCCGATCTTCTCCGAACTTCATCGGATGATGGTCAATCTTGGGCTCAGTTTATTCCCCAGGTTCTGACCCATTTCTAGGAGTTCGTGAAGAGATGTGCCCAACTATATATCAGAAATGTTCTTGCTTAGGTCCGGGTTCTTGCTTCAGAGATGTCCCTGTCCAAGATTGCGGAGGAAGCCGAGAGTCAGGAATATCTTGATGCTGTTGAAAAGATGGAGCCTGAGGTCGAAGATTTGGCTAGGAGGATTGTAGACAATCTTGATATTGATATTTCTTCTCCTGATGGCGATGCTTGATGTATTTTGACTTTAGTACTCTAGCCTCTGTAATAAGGATATTATACTTCTTTTTTGAATGAAAATCCTTTATTTTTTGTTGATGTCTTCTTTGCCTGGATGTCTTTGATTTAGTCAAGTGTTTACCATGCTTTTGACCGCGTTGTGTAATCAACTCGGTATTTGTAGATCATTGTTTTGATAAACTTTCTTGATTTGTCGAGTGCTTATCTGGCTACCATATGCGCCGTGTAAACAACTTGGTTTTAGTAGATCGTTGTCTTGACAAACTTTCTTGATTTGTTGAGTGCTTGTCTGGCTTTCATATGCGCCGTGTAAACAACTCAGTATTTGTAGATCATTGTCTTGACAAACTTTCTTGATTTATCAAGTGCTTGTCTGGCTTTGTTCTAGTTACAGAAACATCTTAGGATTGGTTCGGGTGTTAGCTTATTAGCTACCCTCATCAGTGGGCTCAAGCATCTTTTGAGCTCTTTTGCTCTCAGCCGGTATGCTCAGGCATGATTTTAGCCATTTCGCTTTTTAGATCGGGTGTCAGCTTATTAGCTACCCTTATTGGTGGGCTTAAGCATTTTTTCAACTCTTTTACTCTCAGCCGGTATGCTCAGGCATGATTTTAGCCATTTTGCTTTTTGGATTGGGTGTTAGCTTATTAGCTACCCTCATCGACGGGCTCAAGCATCTTTTCAGCTCTTTTGCTCTCAGCCGGTATGCTCAGGCATAATTTCAGCCATTTTGCTTTTTGGATCGGGTGTTAGCTTATTAGCTGCCCTCATCGGTGGGCTCAAGCATTTTTCAGCTCTTTTGCTCTCAGCCGGTATGCTCAGGCATGATTTCAGCCATTTTGCTTTTTGGATCGGGTGTTAGCTTATTAGCTACCCTCATCAGTGGGCTCAAGCATCTTTTCAGTTCTTTTGCTCTCAGCCGGTATGCTCAGGCATGATTTCAGCCATTTTGCTTTTTGGATCGGGTGTTAGCTTATTAGCTACCCTCATCGGCGGGCTCAAGCATCTTTTCAGCTCTTTTGCTCTTAGCCGGTATGCTCAGGCATGATTTCAGCCATTTTGCTTTTTAGATCGGGTGTCAGCTTATTAGTTATGCTCATCGGCGGACTCAAGCATCTTTTCAGCTCTTTTACTCTCAGCCGGTATGCTTAGTGAAAACAACTGGGAGAAAGCCATAATAAGACATATGTTGTCGAGGAACACCATCTTTATTGATCATGAACGTTGATCTCTTGTGGCTTGTATATATATATTCTTTCTTGAGTTGTTTTTATGCGTAGAATCTTCTTAGTTGGCTGATGTGTCATGTATTGTTGACTTCTTTTCTATCTTCAGTTATCAACTTATACGTGCCTAGTCTGGTGACTTTTGTGATAATAAAAGGACCTTTCCATGTACTGAGTAGTTTATGGCGTCCGTCAGTTTTTTGTATTCTTCTTAGTACTAGGTCTCCGATTTGGAGTGATCGAGGCTGGGTATTCTTGTTGTAGTGGCGTCTTAAACCTTAGAGGTATCTGGCTAATTGAAAGGTAGCGTTTACTCTGACTTCTTCTATACTGTCGAGTTCTAATCTTTGGGTGTGTTCTACTTCTTCTTCGTCATATTGTTCTATCCTTGGTGACGTCCATATCAAGTCGGCAGGTAGTACGGCTTCTGATCTGTAAACTAGGAAAAAAGGTGAGTATCTGATGACTCTGCTTATTTGAGTTCGTAGCCCCCATACTACTTTGGGTAATTCTTCAATCCATTTTGATCCATAGTTCACTAGTTCTTCATATAATCTTGGTTTTAATCCGGCTAGTATGAGTCCGTTAGCCCTTTCTACCTGTCCGTTGGCTTCTGGATGTGCGACTGATGCGTAATCTATGCCGACGCCGCAATCCTGTGCCCAACTTTAAAATTCTATAGCTATGAAGGGAGAATCCAAATCTATGATGATTTGATTGGGCATACCAAAGCGGTGCATAATGTCTTGGATGAACTCGACTGCTTTGGCTGCGCTGTATTTTACGAGTGGTTTGTATTCAATCCACTTGGTAAACTTGTCAATTGCTACAAAGATGTACTCGAAACCGCCCTTTGCTTTCTTGAGAGATCCTACTTGATCCAGCCCCCAGCAGGGGAAAGGCCAAGCGGGTGGGATGTAGATGAGATTGTGAGCTGGTACATGAGCTTGTCTTGTGAATATTTGAGAACCTTTACATTTTCTGACGAGTTCTTCTGCGTCTTTCAAAGCGGTTGGCCAGTAGAATCTGGTGCGAAATGCTTTGCCGACTAGTGTTCTTGAAAGCGGCATGATTTTCACAGCAGCCTGAGTGTATTTTGTCTAAGATCTCTTTGCATGTGCCCTGTCCGATCCGAGCTTGGCGAGAACATCTGCCGCAATATTAGAATCACGCAGGACATGTAGAATTTCCAATCCTTAAAAATGTTTTTCGAGTTTTCGTATTTCAGCACAGTAAGCGCCCATGTTTTCTTTGGTGTAGTCCCAAACTTTGTTGACTTGGTTGATGACTACTGTCGGATCGTCGTATACGAGTAATCGCTTGATTCCGAGGGTAATTATTATTCGGAGCCCGTGGATGAGGGCTTTGTATTCTGCTTCATTGTTTGTAGCTTACCATAATATCTGAAGGACATACTTGAGTTGTTTTCTGTTTGGAGAAATGAAGAGAACGTCTGCATCAGCTCTGCCTAGCTTGAGCGGTTCATCAAAGTACATCTTCCAATGGTCAAGGATGGTATTTGACATAGGTTGTTGAATTTCTGTCCACTCGACAACAAAATCGGCAAGAGCTTGAGATTTAATTGCCTTCCGTGGGGTGAAATCGATATTGAGAGCATCAAGTTCAACTGTCCACTTGGATATGCGCCCTGTTGCGTCTCTATTGTGTAGGATATCTCCGAGTGGAAAATCTGTCACCACGGTAATCTTGTGGCTTTCAAAATAGTGGCGAAGCTTGCGTGAAGAGCAACCTAGGTAAATCAACTGTAGTAGAGCCACGAAGACATATGGATAATATCCAGAGATATATGATGATTAAAGAATATTTGAAAAAATATTAAACCATGACTTAGCTTGATTGACGGCCACGTGGTAGAATCAGCGCGCGATCCTAACATTTTGCGCTCAGGAGACCCTATTGGTTGTAGCCCCTGAGCATCAGCTCACGAGTACTTGGACATGAACTGTCGAGTAGTTGGTCACCGCAGCCAAAGTAGTCGGAAACTATGACGAGTAGTCAGACAACTGGCTTGCTTCCGGCTCGGGTCGTAGCCAGACAACTGGCTTGCCCCTGGCTCGGACAGCTTGACGTAGTCGTACCATGACCCGACTTCTTGAGAGAACTCTGAATGTACTTCGAGTTGTATTCTTGATAGGCTGATGTCGCGTTCTGGAGCCCCGCCAAAAAAGAACTCGGTTTCTCAAAAGAACTCGGGTAAGACTCAATCTCGGATGCGGAGCCTGAGTTTGAGTTGGATGCGCAAAGCCGCGAAATCTGAGTTGGATCAGACATCACGAGCTGTGCGAATCTTCCGGCGATTTGATCTGTCGTAGTCGCCGAAATGGAAAGGTTTTCGTGGTGATCCAAAACTTCGAGGAGACGGCCTTGAAGCTTGCCGTTGTTGTCCGCCTCGCAGATCCATGAACCGAAGATGAAGGTTGACCCCGTCGAGAAGATCATGTTGTAGAGGTTCATCGAGCTCTCGGATGCAAATTCGTCGAAATCTCCTACCTGGCGTGCCAGCTGTCGATGTTTCACCACCGATAGCCTGCCACGGGGTACCTAGGACAGTTTGTTCGGGCTTCAGTGTATGCAGAACTCGACGGTAAACGCAAGAGACAGTCGATTTATCCTGGTTCGGGTCCTTGACCGTGATCGAGTAACAGCCCTACGTCCAGTTCGACGTTAGCCTTTGCGTTTGATTGATTGTCAAGTGTTGTGTTACGTTGTGTTGTATGTTCTGTGTGTCTCTTCTCTAGGAACTCCGTCCTCCTTTATATAGTCAGGAGGCAGAGTCATAGTCAATTTATAATAAGATTCTTAGTAAGATTACAGAATAATACTATTATTAAGTTTACAAGGAAAGAAATTTTAGTTAGACTAGATCTTCTCTCTGTATTATGGGGTATCCGGTGGTCCCGTATCGATAAACGGTCATTTTACTTAAGATGGCTGACTCGATGAAGTTGGACTACGGTGCTAACGTGCCACGCGAGCGCAAAGCGGTAAATATGTATCAATTTTCTCGGATGCTCCTAAAATCTTATCGTCAATTTAAGAATGCTATGCTAAAAAGTTAAATATCCCGATTCCATTCGTCTCCCATCCATTTCTCACCAGAAGCGAAGCCGGAGGCGGAGGAAGGAGATCTCGAGCAAGCCGGAGCCGGAGAAGATGAAGACGTTCGACCCGTGGCCGGTCTTCTTCCGCCGGGAGTGGAGGCGCAACTGGCCCTTCCTCACGGGGTTCGCCATCACCGGCTTCCTCATCACCAAGATGACGGCCAACTTCACTGAGGAGGACCTCAAGAACTCCAAGTTTGTCCAGGAGCACAAGAGGCACTGACGAACCAGGTGAGGCTCCGATCCGCTCTTGCCCGTCCCCAGTCTCTACATACTACGTAGATCTGCATCTGCGCTCCTCTCTGTGATGCATACATCTGGCCTTGGTTGGATTCCTCGCAACCGTGTCGGATTCCGAGTGCTACTCGGCGTGTCCCAAAAAAAATCTGGCGATCGGACACCCGCACCGGCACCGGTGCGGCGGTGTCCATGTAACACTTGACCCCTTCAATGACCTTTATAATCTCTTATAGCAGATTTTGTTGGGTGTATTGTTTTTCTGCCTAATTTTGTTGATGTTTACAACATACAATTTGACCAGTAAAAACATGCGGGTCAGGAAACAGCCTTTGGGTGAATTAGCTGTATCTGACCATATCTGACATGCTATTAGTATCAGCCAGTAGCACGTGTGTGAACCTTAGTAGAATCATACTTTTTACCAAAGTAGCAAACAACTGGCAGTGGCACTTTGTAAAAAAACTACTTTGTCTGTTGATATCCTTGAGTTGGAGGATTAAGCAGTTGTCCAGCACGAAACCAGCAAGCCAAGCATAACTAGTCAACTCCATTGTCCTCGTCAAAATGAAATAATGATGAGTAAAAAGTATTTAACTCCATCGCCAGGTTCAGTTTTGTAGCCCTGCACAATTTGAAATGAAATAGGCGCCAATATTCGACGGTTTCCCAGCCTGCTGGTCCAGTCCATCCAAATAGATGGAACATATGAATTCATGGACTGTTTGCTGACCAACAAGGAAACAGATCTTGCTTTGTTGAAAACAGTGAGCAGCAATGCTCCAAATCCATCAAACCGAATGAAACCAGTGATTTGAACTTTCAACTCATTGTAAAAGGACAATGGAATCTTCTGACAAGAACGGCCCTGACTTGAAATACATCTGTGCGCTCCAAATTCTCTTAGTAGCAATTCAGTCATCCAATTTCACATCTCTCAGGGTTGCACAGAACTAGAAAATGTTTCTCCTCTTTCCGATTTCTTAACATTTCCTAACGGAACATGGCCAATTGGCCATCACCATTTTACTCAACTGACACCAAGATCATTGTGTTCTTTTAGTTTCTGTTCCTATATTATAATCAGCATCTCACTTGACTACTTGAGAATACCATGCAAGGGTGTATTTTTGCATTAAACTGTGCATTAGTGCACTTGTGAAGGATTCGCTGACAGCCAAAAGGGCACCAACTGGTAGTTGTTTGTGATTTTGCTCACATGTTAAGCAATCTATGATTTATGGTAAAGAGGTGTTGACAAGGTTTCTTGTATTGTGGAACCTATAATGAAGACTCTACAGGATGCCTTGCAAAACCAAACCTTTACCATGTTCAGCAACTGAATCCTTACCTAAATTATCTGTGCTCCTGGCTTGATATTTTGCAAATGAAACTGGACATTAATTGTTGATTTTGAGATGCCCATGGGTAGAATTAAACTCTCAATATGTAAATGAGCATTGGCATTAGATGTGAAGTTAATTGATTGTTGAGGTCCTTAGGACACGTGACAACTTTTTTGTTTGAAAATCACTGAAATGTCCAATGAGATTTGTCTTTCCCTTTCTAATGATCTCTGATGTTTATCACTGCTAAAGCCATATTTAACATTATCTGTGTTTGCTGTTTGACATTTTCTGTTATGTAGGCATGCTTGATAAGAATTTGACTAGTGAAACAATTCCTGGTTGGTTGTGACATCACTGCTTCCATCCCTAAACCTTTCCATGTCATAATTACCACTAGAAACCTAGGCAAAGTTCATTCCCTACAGTTTTCCTGAAAAATGGTAGGGTTCTCTCCTTCCTGTCAAAATGTTCCCTAGTAGGAAATTAAAATCTGCAGGGAAACATCTTCCCCACTGTCTTCTCCTTGCTGTTTCCTCACTGTCTTTTGCTAGCTCCCTAGGAACTAAAGTTGTAGGTAACCTTGCAGATTCTAGTAGTGCTGGGAGGATCACCTATGTGTATCAGTTGTCACTGCTAAAAGCCACACTTCACATTGTCTGTGCCCACTGTTTACCACTGCTCGCTTGCTCATGCCATTCATAGCCCCTTGTGCATTTGGGACCCCATACTAACGCTTACATTCCCTTGCAGGTGGAGTTGTGTCAGAAACGCCTGTTTAGGAAGCCAGTTCTGTTATGCTTTTGAATGAAAAAAATAGACCCCTCTTTTTTGTTTTTCTTAATCGAAATGCTTGCACTCTATGTTCCATTTTTAATGTAATAAGAGGCAAATGAATTGAACCAACAGCAATCAGCTTCTGATTGAAAAATATCGATGTGTGGCCTGGGTGTTGTGGGGTTGCATCGAATCCTGTCGATTTGGTGGTGAAAATGAAGATTTTGCTATATGATTGGATCCCTATTTGAAAATGAGGGGTGGAGAGCCTGTATGAGTGTATGGCCTTTAGCACTGCAACGTACAAATTGTGAAGCAGAGGGGTGTTGTACCATGACCATCTCGAGAGAGTTATTATTTGTAAAAACCATTCCTTCCCATATATGAATCGTGGAGGGAAGGAGCTAATTCTAAACGGCCTGTGGGTTTCGCATGGATTCTCGTATTTTTCACTTAATCTTTTTTAAGTGATATAAATTAAAATGGGTTGTATTTAGTTGTTGTTCACCCACAAAAAGTTCTGAATGTTTTATAAATATTATCATTTATATAATTTTTTGAATAAAATGATATTTTAAACAGAATCAAGCTTACCAGCCAAACGATATATGATTTATCATCTAAAATGTTTTTGTCTCTTAAAAGAATCTAGAACTAAAATGTTTCTATGAGAATTTGGTCCCTACCAAATGGACCCTCAATCCTTCGGATTCACTTTAATCCATTTTTTAAATGTGTTAATCCAAACAAATCCTGTGGCTTGGTTGAGCTATAGGGAAGCCTTAAAGTGGGCTATCAAACATGAACAAATAAACTATTGTATTTCTACATTGATTGAAGTTCTTGTTTATGACAAGTCAAAAAAGGAAATAAAATGGTCCACCTTTCTACGAACAATAACTAGTTTTAGCTTAAGCATCAGAGACAAGTTTGATTAGAAAAACAATTCTGAAAGATATAGCATCTTTCTGCAAATATCAACTAGTTTTAGGGCCCCTTTGTAACACAGAAATTTCACAAGGATTATATAGGAATTACATAGAAATCAGTAGTCTTAGGGCCTTTGGAACGTAGAAATTTAACAAGGATTATATAAGAATTTCATAGAAATCCGTCTATTTTCATGGAAAATTACGAAAGATCAAGGCCTTAGCTTAGGCATCAGAGACAAGCTTGATCAAAAAAGAAATACCAAAAGATATAGCATAAAGTGACAACGACCAATAAGATTGCCTTCCTTTTATAGCATCGAAAAAGTTTCCATGGCTTATATAGCACCGGTCTCATCTTTTAGGGGGTGTTTGGTTATTAGGGACATACTTCCTCTCACATCAGATCCTTGACATTAATTTGGAGTATGAAACATAGATTAATTATAAAACTAATTGCATAGATGGAGACTAATTTGTGAGACGAAACTATTAAACCTAATTAGTCCATAATTTGACAATGTGGTACTACAATAAACATATGCTAATGATGGATTAATTAGGCTTAGACCTGTTTGAATCCTTGGAGTTGAATTCATGCTAATAAATTATAATTTATGTACATATTAATTAAGCTAATATGGTTGTATGTGAAATATATTTGTATATTGTTGTTAGACATGCAAGAGATATGCTTATATGTTGCATTTTAACTATAGGGAAGCTGAGTTGAAGAGCGTGTTATAAGTCAAAGAGTAGAAATATAGCATGGTGATCTATAGAATCAATTTACATCTCTCACCCTATAAATTTGAAATAAGCTTATATGTGAACTTTGGAAAGTTGTGGAATCTCAAATTCGAAGCCAAATAGCATAATCCATTAAGTAGATTCCAAATGCACCAAAACGAAGGGATCCAAACGACCCCTTAATAGATCCGTCTCACAAATTAGTCTCCATATGTGCAATTAGTTTTATAACTAGCTCATGTTTTGTCGGGCTCATAAACCCAGGGTCTCTCGGGGACCGGCTTCCACGCCCGGGCTCAACCTAGGAAAACAAACATGTAGTTCATGGGCCGGCCCAAGAGTCTAAAACACAACGGCCCGAGAGGGCAGTCCGGTCGCCGACCAGAAGGTCTACCCAAAAGAACAAGCACCCGCTCGTCAACTTCTTCGGCCCACCTCTTTGATCGGAGCACTCGCTTCGGGCACCAGCCGTCTCTGAGCGGTCTCTCCAAATCGGAAGGCCTGGCCCAAAACGCTGCATCCTATTCCGACCCCGCGACTCCGACCCCGTAACTCCGACCCCACGACCGGGGCTCGTGGGAACCCTGCTTACCGCTCTTCTCCAACCGGCGCACTCGAAGCCGACTGGAGCCATTCGACCGGGGGCACCCCGATCGGAAGGAACCAGAAGACGTGCAAAGAAAGGCAAGGCATGGCTCACAAGTCAAAACCACTGTACCAGGGACCATACTCTGCACGAGACAGTGCTCTGCAGCCACCCTGACACAAACAGTATTGTAGGGGCCGCTAAAACTCCCATACGGTAAGCTCCCTGCGTGTCTCTGGACATCAATCGCAGTATGAGCTCCAGGATTTACCGTACCGGGTGAACATAGCGCGGCCCCTCACATGCCACTAGGCATCAAAAAGTATTTGTAGGTACCAGCGTCCATCCTTTCTGAAGAAGATAGCTCGACCTCCCATACGCATCTGACATCCTACAGCAACATCAACAGTGTTGGAGGGCGCCTACTATTATCCAATCTTTATCAGCGTGGGCAACAAGGCTTAGAAACATCCGTACTTTCTCCCTTTCACCTGTAAAGCCATCCCCCTTTATCTATAAAAGGGGATGCGCTCCCTCCAACAAGAGGAGGTCGACTTCTTCAAGTTTAGACTCACTAGATCGATAGCTCACAACTCCTCAAGCACACGCTCGAACACCTAGCTCGTAGCGAAGTTTCTGTCACTATCGGCCCTTCCGGTCGGAGCCAACCGGACTTCTTGTATACCCCATCTTTCTCCCTCTTGTTTGTTACCCCACTGCAAACTTCGAGTACCTAGGCTCAGGAATAAAGTCACCGATCGACCCCGACTGGACGTAGGGCACGTTGCCTGAAACAGTATAAATCCTGTGTCATTGAGTGCTAGAACACCTCCGATCACAACGTACAGCAAAACTACAAATATTCACTAGTTGGTCACTTTCTGCACCGACATGTTTAGTACTCCTAATTAACATCCGAATGTTAATTAATATCTAAACGTCCAAAGGGACTAAACTTTAGTCTCTTAATCCAAACACCCCCTACCACATTGGAGTCCTGTCAAAGCATATTTTGTTTAGATTCCATATCATGGATCAAAATACTCTAAAAAATGTAATACCGAAATATATCAACTTGTTTTAGCTTAAGCATCAAAGACAAGTTTAATTTAAAAAAAGAATATCGAAAGATATACCATACAATGACAACGAGTCATTCTATTTAATGGTTCACGTAATGGTTCACATAATGGCAAAGCTAGAGCAAACAGAAAACAAGTTTAAAACCATAGAAGATGCAGTCTTATAATCACTTTTTATGTTTTTATAAAATCACTATATATAATCACTATGCAGATTCTCCCATAATAATTCTACTGAAACCCCAGCCTAATCTGGACCTTCCAAAATGCACAGATCCATCCTAATCTTCTCCTTGGAACGCGAACTTATCTTAGCGCGTGTAAAATCCCAAAAAGTGCTACATCGAATGTTTGCGACCCATGCATGGAGCATTAAATGTAGACGAAAAAAAAACTAATTACACAGTTTGATGGAAAAATTGCGAGACGAACATTTTGAGCCAAATTAGTCCATGTTTGAACACTAATTGCCAAATAAAAACGAAAGCCCAAAATTCTAACTTCCTGGAACTAAACACGCTCTTAAAATTAAGCGCCTCCTAAAAAAGCTTAACCAAAGCAAACCCCTCGTCCCCACGCAAACCCCGATACCTTCGCCTTCTCCGCCCGCGCCGTCCGTCTCCGTCGATGGCGATGGAGATTCCGGCGCAGGTGCGCCGCTACTGGCTGCCGATACTCCTATTCACCGCCGGATTCCTCTTCCAGGTTCTCGTCCTGCCTCGCCACATCCCGCCCACCCACTACGACGGTGAGAGCCCCTCCGCCGTCCCCACTCCTGCTTCGCTCGCGCTCTCCGATTCGGCCACGTTCTGACTTCTGAGACTGGTGTTTTCGATTGGTCGTGCTGTGTCGTTTGCAGTACTGGGAGTCGAGAGGTTCGCGCCGGTCGAGCGGGTTGTGGGGGCCTACGAGTCGCTCTCCAAGGAGTGGTGAGTGCGATTGATGCGACTTACTGATAGCTTCTGTTTGAATTGATTTGGAAGTGTGTTGTTCTGTGGAGTTCGTTGTGGGAACTGGGAAGTGCATTTCTCGACTATTGCAAGTCGTAACGGGGTAATCTAGTTGGAGTTTACGAGTTTGGTGGTGTTTCTGCACTTGTTTTGTGTGTGTGCGCGCGCAAAATCTGGTCTGGTTTGCTTTTGTTTACATGGAATGAGAGGGCATGATTAGTGCTTGCCTGAATCACCAGCTTTGAGATAGTGCAGACGCATCACTCGATTCTCCACGCCAGTGTTAGTAAGATACTATTTGTTTGTTTGAGGGAAATTAGTAAGATACCGTGGATGATTGCTTGCTTGTTGCTTATCTGTACTGGTTGCTATTGTTCTTTTGCATACCTGCTTTACAGAATCTGAGTGAATCTTTTGTCGATGTTAACCCAGGCTATCTGAAACGAATCACCAACCAACTGTTGATATTATAAAGGTGAGATCAAAATCTAGAGCTCAGTCTACTAGACTTGGTAGTAGGTAATGTTTGCATAGAATATAGTGATTATTTTGTAAGAATCGCCTCTACGTCCTAGGCATGGCAATAACTTTCCATAGCAGACTCACCATTCATGTATCTATGTAGTCATACACTTTTCACACCTTCTGTCATTCAACTTTAAGAACCATTGAGATTATAAACCAACTACCATTCAGTCTTTTTTCTGTTTTTCCCCCAAATGCTTGCTATGAGAGTAATATATGAAACTTACAATTTTTTGATGGTTCGTACAGATCCGTTATGCATATGAGCTGTTGACAAATCCAGTTTTAAAGAGGGACTATGATCTTTTTGGACTGGATGAGCATAAGGTGACCACTCTCTCCCCCTCTCTCCGTTCACGTGCACACTTATCAATTGAAAGTTTCTTCAGTTTTATCACTTCTATTTCCCTATCGGTCTAAGAGTTTTTCCCTTCCATCTGGTAGGATGTCCTCGAGAGAGTCAAAGAACAATATCGAACAGAGCACTTTCTCAAAATTGATCTCCCATTGTTGAAAGACTCTGTAGTCAGTAAGTTCCGCCTATCTAATCACTTGTAAATTGTACTGATATATCCTTGCTTTTGTTATGTTTGGCATAAAACTATTTCAATTTGTTAGGTTTGACTGATGATGCCTTCAATGTGCTCACACATGAGTCGTTCATGTCTGCTATTAATGAAGAATACCCGTTAATCATACTGGTTAGTTTTTATGCTACCTCTGTAAGCGATTAAGATTCCGTTGTTTTATTTACATTACTTATGCATATTCTTAGTATCTTCTGGAACGAATCACTGAACTTACTGCTGATTCTTGCTCTATTTTCTAGGTATATTCAAAGGGTAGTCCTCGGTGTGCTCAATTTATTGAGTACTGGAAGCAAATTGGTATGTTTCTTCATTCTGACATGGATGCTATTTTTTATTTAGATGCTTAATGAAAATGCAACCTATTGTAGGATTACACATTTGGCCGCTGTTTGTTTGTTGCTTCACACTAGTCTTACATGAAATTATTTACTATTGATGGGGTAAGTTGCATCGACTTTAGTAGTTAATGGTATTGAAGGATGATGAAAATTGGAATTGCGGTAAATTGCAGGGTCAGATCTAGAAAAGACATTCTTTACTATTTAATGCATTGCCAAGTGGCATGCTATGAGAAAGGCATATGCTGATATAATCGAATTTGTCTACTTAGAATTTGTTACTTTTAAGACTGAGAATATTCCTTAGGTGAGCAAGCTTTGAAATTTTAGCGTTTTGTCTGAGCAGTACTTTATGGATCTTTTGGCAGTTGAGTCGACACTTGACAGTATTTTCCGTTCTTTAGAAAAAATCTCCTAGTTGATTCCCCCCTCACAATGTTTGATTGCATGGTCTAGGCACTCAATTGGATGGAATCGCCAAAACTGCTATGGTAGAAGTTGGTGATTCACAAGTGGCTGGTTATTTCGCCGAAAAATGGTTCTCCAAACGGCCTTTTTTCCGTAATGGTATGTCAATGCAACAAGTCTTGTTAGTCATAATGATGCGAACTATAAGTTAGTTTAGGTTTCGCAGGTGATCCACTTCAACATATTGACCGTCTATTTGAAACATTGTTAGTTTGTTACATGGATTTTGTCAAACAGAGTAGGTCAGTGAGGGAAGTGGATTGCTATTTTTTGGTAGTGGAGAAGTTGTCTTCAATTTTCTGTTGAGAAAAAAGGTATTCTTTTTGTTATGGTTCATTCATTCCATTCTCATTCGATTTGTGCAGGTGTACCAACACTTGTTGCATACCCTGCTAACTGCAAAAGTCCATCCTGTTACATGAGGTGACTATTTTGGCCAGACTATCAGTGTCCTGATCATATTTAAGTCTGTGACTCTTCTTTTCCTGTTATATCAGCATTCCCATGATCAGATTTTATGCCACACCATTTCCCATCTGTGCGGAAGACATGGCATATTCAGTACGCGGTCTAAATAACCATGTTTTCTATGCCTAGGTACCCAGGTGGGCTTTTTGTGGATTCTGTTGTTGATTGGGTTGCAACATCAGTTGTAGGATTGCCTCGGATCTTGTACTATTCAAAGGAGACATTGGTGAGCCTTATGATTAGCTCTATTTATTTATTTATCCTATGTCGATGTGTTCTTTCTAAATATTTGAAATTCAAAGCAAATTGAAGGCATGTTGGAAATGTAATCTATTATTTGAGTTAGTAGCTAAGATCCATGTGACCTACTGAATCATGAGTATGAATCTGCATCCACAATTCCTTTTTAGAGATACAGATTCTAGTTTGGTTAGTGAAAAATTTGTCATTACTTGCATGGGAAGCAGTCAGGACTAGGTTTCTCGCCCACTTATTTGGGATGTTTATCTTATGACATCATGGAACTATTTTAATTACACAATCCTTATGGCTAATTTGTAACTATAAAAGTAACCAACCAACACACTCCTCTACGTATTGTTCTTGTTGTTTTGCATATTGCTGCCCCGTTCAGTGTTACTATTCAACAGTTGCAGTTAGGTTTGATAGGCTTTACTTTTGAGGAATTATGGTTCTAATGCAGAGCTTTTTTTCCAGGGCCCCCAATTCATTGGGAAGAGCGGCCGTCATAAGGTTGAATAGCTTTTGCTGGAGCACCTTTACCTTTTGGGCCTTTGGCCACTCACAATTGCTCATGCCATCTTTGCATGCATTATGTAGGTCAAAGTTATCTTTTTCTCAAGTACTGGAGAGCGTGCTGCCCCGTTCCTTCGCCAAGCTGCCCAAGAGTATTCAAGTTATTCATCATTTGGATTTGTCCTATGGAGAGAAGACGAATCCCAGATTTGGTGGAATTCGTATGTGCTTTTTGAGTTTTTGTACAATTTTTTGTTATCTATAAATCATGCCTTTGTATAATATATTAACAGTAGCTATTTATAGCAGTTTAATATTATATATATGTTTATAATGAGTAAATAAATATGAAAATTTTTATCAACTGATACAATTTACTAAAACTATTGTGCACTAGCATTTCAGGCTCTATTAGTTGCAGAAATTCATTCTGCAGAGTCTGCACATTTTGCACATCACTTCCTATTTACAGTAACTATTTCATACTTAGCTACTAATCGTTGATCATCAAATTTTCTCAGATGACATTATATAATATTTAGATATATTCCGGCTAAAAAATATTTAGGGGCCGTTTGGATCCCTTCATTTTGGAGGAATTGAAATCTACATAATGGATTAGGCTATTTGGCTTCGAATTTGACATTCCATAACATTCCTAAGCTCACAAATAACTATCTCAAATTCATAGGGTGGGAGATGGAAATGGATTCTATAGATCACTATGCTATAATTCTATTCTCCAACTTATAGCACACTCTTCAACTCACTTCCCTACAATAGAAATGCAACATATAAGTATGTCCCTTGTATGACTAATAATAAATATACAAATATAAGGGGGGCAGACCCAGTGCCGGAGGCTCCCACATGAGTGGGGTCTGGGGAAGGGAAAAACCGAGGCAAGCCTTCCCCCCCGCAAAATCTGCAGAGAGGCTGCTTCGAACCCGCGACCTGGTGACTCAGTGAGACAGCTCTCACCACTGCACCAGGCCTACCCTTTTAATAAATATACAAATATATTCCACATATAACTATATTAGCTTAATTAATCTATGCCTAAATTGTAATTATTAGAATGAATTCAATTCCAAGGATCCAAACGTGCCCTTAGATATATTGGATAAGAATCACCAAATTGCTTTTTGTTTGTCTGAACATTTCCTTCCCATCTTGCCGCTTTTATTGTTTCAGTAAGTGGTATTATACTACTATTACGATCATGTTCATTGATCAGAGTCTTATTGCACATACGATTCCATGCGTGTATATATGGTTTTACACATGATGGTGCATCCAACCTTAAGTTCAAAAATAGTCTCCACTCAGCTTTGTCAATGATCTATTTCTGATCCTTTGCTTTTTTGGGCTATGTTTATATGCCTTGACTCGAAAGTTCCCATTTTTTGGCTACAGAGAAACTCTTAATCATGATAATTAGTGTTACAGTCTGACAATTGAATGCTGATACCACAAATAGTAGCTACTTAGCATCGAAAACATGTGATTTACTGATTTCAAGATCAGTGAGCATTGAGCAATTGAGCTACTGCATTTTAATGAAGCAAAACATTACCATGGTCTCATCTGTTAGTACACATGGTAAAATTGGTCACACAATCTTGTCTACTTCGGATCAGGTTAGGGGTGGAATCGGCTCCAGCACTTGTTTTCTTGAAGGGGCCAGGCACAAAGCCTTTTGTACACCATGGCAAGATTCCTCTCCCCTTAAGTTTTTTTTTTAAAATTTTATTTTTGCAATGCGGAGGTTATTTTTTATTTATTTTTGCAATTCAGGAATTTTTAGCAAGTCAGAGTTCATAGAGATGATGGAGGAGCACAAGCACCACGGTATTGTTGAACAGTTTCTGAACTAATTGTACTGAATTATCAAGCCACGTAGTATTGTTTAGGATGCAGTTTCCTTAAATGAAACAAAACATTTCTTTATCACCACATTCACTCCTTCACTGTTCTTGTTTAGAACTGCGACAGCTAAGAAGTGACACATCTTTGGAACTGGGTTGTGATGCTAGAGGCCATTCACGTGCTGGCAATGATGCAGCAATTTGGTATTGTGTAATTGTCGCTGGTCGTCTGGGTGCAGAATTAAGTAAGAAGAGACAAGTAAGTTTTCATAGTTAATTGCAATGCGCAAATTGGTATGGTTTATTATCTGGATAATCTTCATTACTAGTTTGCTAAGTATGAAGGGCGGGCCTGGTGCAAGCGGTAGAGTCTTACCGCCTGTGACCGGAAGGTCCCGGGTTCGAGTCGTGGTCTCCTCGCATTGCATAGGCGAGGGTAAGGCTTGCCACTGACACCCTTCCCCAGACCCCGCACAGAGCGGGAGCTCTCTGCACTGGGTATGCCCCTTTTTAGTTTGCTAAGTATATTGGTTTGCATTTGAAACTAGATTTTGCGTAAGGCCCAAGACAAACTGTTAGGTGATGTTGACAGAAGTGCTGGGAATGTCGATGATTCAGTAGAGGCATCAAGTGCTGCAACTGCCTTCAAAGATGATAGGTTAACCTTTGTTTGGTTAGATGGAGAAGTACAAAAGGTAGACTGCTTTATAATTTTGATTACTATTTATCTCTTATTATCTATAGTCATATTCGGGATAGGATCTTATCCAGTTTGGAATGTTATCTCTTGTTAGTTGGCAGGTTTAGATTGATTTGTTACGACCAGCTCCATATAAGGGATGACATTACATCCTTTTGTTATATACAAACAATAACAACAACAAAGCCTTTAAGTCCCAAACAAGTTGGGGTAGGCTAGAGTTGAAACCCAGCAGAAACAATCAAGGTTCAGGCACGTGAATAGCTGTCTTCCAAGCACTCCTATCTAAGGCTAAGTCTTTGGGTATATTCCATCCTTTCAAGTCTCCTTTTATTGCCTCTACCCAAGTCAACTTCGGTCTTCCTCTGCCTCTCTTCACGTTACTATCTTGGCTTATGATTCCACTACGCACCGGTGCCTCTGGAGGTCTCCGTTGGACATGTCCAAACCATCTCAACCGGTGTTGGACAAGCTTTTCTTCAATTGGTGCTACCCCTAATCTATCACGTATATCATCGTTCCGAACTCGATCCCTTCTTGTATGACCGCAAATCCAACGCAACATACGCATTTCCGCGACACTTATCTGTTGAACATGTCGTTTTTTCGTAGGCCAACATTCTGCACCATACAACATAGCAGGTCTAATCGCCGTCCTATAAAACTTGCCTTTTAGCTTCTGTGGTACCCTTTTGTCACATAGGACACCAGATGCTTGCCGCCACTTCATCCACCCTGCTTTGATTCTATGGCTAACATCTTCATCAATATCCCCGTCTCTCTGTAGCATTGATCCTAAATATCGAAAGGTATCCTTCCTAGGCACTACTTGACCTTCCAAACTAATATCTTCCTCCTCCCGAATAGTAGTGCCAAAGTCACATCTCATATACTTAGTTTTAATTCTACTGAGTCTAAAACCTTTGGACTCCAAAGTCTCCCGCCATAACTCCAGTTTCTGATTCACTCCTGTTCGGCTTTCATCAACTAGCACTACATCGTCTGCGAACAGCATACACCAAGGGATGTCCCCTTGTATGTCCCTTGTAACCTCATCCATCACTAAGGCAAACAAATAAGGGCTCAAAGCTGACCCTTGATGTAGTCATATCCTAATCGGGAAGTCATCCGTGTCTCCATCACTTGTTCGAACTCTAGTCACAACATTGTTGTACATGTCCTTAATGAGCCCGACGTACTTCGTTGGGACTTTATGTTTGTCCAAAGCCCACCACATAACATTCCTTGGTATTTTATCATAAGCCTTCTCCAAGTCAATAAAAACCATGTGTAGGTCCTTCTTCTTCTCCCTATACCGCTCCATAACTTGTCTTATTAAGAAAATGGCTTCCATGGTTGACCTTCCGGACATGAAACTAAATTGGTTCATAGAGACCCGCGTTATTGCTCTCAAGCGATGCTCGATAACTCTCTCCCATAGCTTCATAGTATGGCTCATCAACTTAATTCCCCGGTAATTAGTACAACTTGGAATATCCCCTTTATTCTTGTAGATCGGTACTAATATACTTCTTCTCCACTCATCAGGCATCTTGTTCGATCGAAAAATATGGTTGAACAGCTTGGTTAGCCATATTATAGCTATGTCCCCGAGGCATCTCCACACCTCGATTGGGATACCATCCGGTCCCATCGCCTTACCACCTTTCATCCTTTTCAACGCCTCTCTGACCTCAGATTCTTGGATTCTCCGCACAAAGCGCCTATTGGTGTCATCAAAAGAGTCATCCTTTTGTTATATATAAAAAAGGAAAAATGAATCAAAGAAGTATCCACCAGCCACCAGTCTACACTTTCTCCCAAAGTCCCTCCACTTCAAGCCATGCCATGCGGCCTCATTGTCTGCAATAGTTATCCCCCGATATGATCTAATGGTTGTAACAAGTACTACCTTAGGGGCCATAATACTAGACCCTTGTGGACAGAACCATAATGGATTTGATTCAAAATGTTCTGTGTTAGTCATAACAATTATGTGGACCAGTAATTTACAGTGCGTGCTTCATTGATTCTGTGAAAAAACACTACATGCGAGATTGGTCTGTGCTTTTGTCTATTTGTCACTTGTAGCCTTTTTAGAACCTCAAGGTATCCTCCAATTGCTTAGTGGATAATGAGTTATTGATTCTGAAAGATGTGTTTCCCACCAAATGAAATGCTCCGGACCTCCGGTTATATTATAGTTGTCCTTAATTCCCATGTACGTCACTGGAACCTGAGCAACAGAAACACATCAGATCCTGACTTCAGCAAATGTGTGGGCCATTCCACTGTCAGCAATCAAATTGCTCTTATATTTGTAAATACGAATAACATCATAAGCATATATTTTGGCAGCAAATTTGTGCTTTCTATCTTGCCACTGATTATACTGGAGCCTGTGGTCTTAGAGACTTTGGAGATGACAATGATAGACCTGAAATTTTCATTGTTCGATTCCAAAGAAATGCAACATATGAGGGACTGAAAGCTGAAAAAAAGAACAATCTTGTGGACGTTCTCCAGGGACTGCATACTGATGCGTCCCAGCTAGTGGCAAGGTACAAGGGTCCAGATGAAATTGAAGAGGTGAGAATTTAATGGTTTGTACCTTCTAGTGCATTATCTTTGTGCCTTCTGATAATTATGTCAGGTTTGGTACCTCAACACTAAAAGATCACTGCTAATTCTGTACCTGTTTTAACTAATATTGCAGATAAATAGGTGGATCTCTCAGATTATCAAAGATGGAGATACTAGAGAAATTCCTTATTTTGTAAGTCTCTTGCATGTTACTCCCTCCATTCCAAATTATAAGACGTTTTGGCTTTTCTAGATACATTGTTTTTGCTATGTATCTAGACATAGTGTATATCTAAGTGCATAGCAAAATCTATGCATCTAGAAATGCTAAAACGTCTTATAATTTGGAATGGAGGGAGTACAAAATTATTTTTTAAAAAGAAATCTGCAGGATGTTGTACTTGACCTTTGCCAGTTGAATCGAGATAGTTTTACAAGAGAAAAAAATTGTGTTATTGTGTATAGGTTAGCTAGACATATGTAGACTTCAAGAATGTCCATTCCATTAATGATTTTGAATTAGATTGACTTTTCAGTTAAAGAATGCTCTTATAGTTTCCTTAGCATGTATCCTTAAATGAAAGGGGTAAGAATATGCAAGAAATGAAATGTACTTCCACATAGACCAAAGGACGATTGACTCACTTGCTTGACTTGTCTTACTTGATCCAGTCATTGCCCAATGTATCTCCTGCTTTTGATGACTGTCAACATTATTTGGTCGATACAAGTTGCCTCTAACCATTTTTGTATGAACACTCGTTCTATCTACCCAAGCACCTAGAATATCGAACTTTACCATGGCTTGACAATTACTATATGCGATTGAGGTCTAAGCATTAATTGTACCGGGGACGAAAATGCTTTCACTTCTGAAAATAATGTTTTCAGAGCAGTCACATTGCACCAAGTGTATACCATATCCCCCATATTGTTAATCTTTGCAGTGCTCTTTTGTGTGTGTAGACTTCAAAGGTGCCAGATCTTGTACCAGAGGAAACAAGCAAAGAATGGCTAAGAAATTCTAAAAGTATCCGCTCAGCAGGGAAAAGTCTAAAAGATAACATTGGTTTCCATGTCCAAGATTACCTAACCCACCCAATGATTGGTTCAACTTTGATTATGTGCGGATGTATTTCTATGGGAATAATATGGTTCAGGAACAACAAACCAACCAAAGTACTCGACAGGTAGTTTCATGTTTGATATAAAATTAGATGAGCATTACCTTATTTACTGATTCAAAAACTTTTGGAGTTCTCCCCATGTCTATGCTCAATTTTCTTAATGTTGGCTCAGTCAGTTACAGGTAGTTTGTGATGTAGGTTTTGTCTACTACTACTACTCTACATACACCTGAATTTGTAAACCCAAAATACCATTAATTTTTCTTTCTCATACCATCTGAATAAACTGTGATGTCGCCAATCTAACTGTTACACTCCACATGATTCACTATTCATTTGTTTCCAACAAAAAAAATAAGTCACTTGGGTGGTTGCATTCCATAAAACCTACTCGTTTTTCTAGCAAATCGAAACATCACGTTCTTAACACTTCAGAAAGTATGTTTATGTTTTACTTGTTACTCAGCATTCAGAACTCTGATAGTATGTGGTGTCATCTCACAGGAGAAAGCTCCGAAAGACAAGACAAAGAGACCTCGTCCAAAGCTTAGCACGTCGCTTTTCGGTGAACCTTCTGTCGCAGACGTTGACCCAAAAGACGCTCGTCAGTGGGAGATGTCAGACTCGGATTCAGACTAATGACTTGCTCCTTACATTTGGACCTGACCTACTGCAAGGATGTGTTAAACTTTAGTAAACTATATAGTAGTGTGGTGGCCCTAGTTTTGGCAAACGTGACAGATTACAACCGATATAGTGAAAACAGTTGGATCACTGAAGTAATCAAGTTGCCATCTTTCTGATGCTTCAGCTGCCCTGTGACGTGACTCCAGGGACATATTTTTGCTATTGTTATGTTGACACATGCTTGTAAACTGACAAGCCTGGTGGAGATCTCTGTTAACCTATAATCTCAGAATGGAGTGAACTATAGTAGACAGGAACATATCTGTCTCTAGAATATGTAAATGATGTATCCCACAACAAACAACGTACATGCATGTTTGATGTAAGCTGGCATGTATTTGCGTCGTGTCCAAGCCGAAACGGTTAACATTGTGATACTTGCTTTTGTTTTGATTTTAAAAAAAAATATATATATATATATAATGCCTTTCAGGCATACCGCGTGCATTTGCTGCAGTCCTCGAGAGCTAGGTTGGGCAAAAACCAAACCAAACGCATGTCAGCTTGAAAGTTGTTAATATCTTGAGGGGAGTGGTAAAAATTTTAGGTTTATTGTTGTGTTTGGTTTGTTATCAAGTTTGCTTCATTCTGCTAGGAAGTTGGTAATTCTAATTGGTGACGAGAAAAAAACCAAAGTAGTGCCACTAAATTTGTAGTTCTAAATTCTAATGTTGGCATGCCAAAATTTTGCTTGTCTAGAACCTGGCAATTGGGTGAAGATCAAACAGCATCATCTCCTCTGTAATCCCTCTTCATGATGAACTTGTAGGTCTTCAGGTTGGCGCCTTGCCCACAGAACCACTGAAACGGCCTCCCCCTTCATGCCGCTGCACCCAATGGTGCTTCTCTAGATGACCAGATTCCTCTGTGCAACGAAAATGATATAAGGAGCTGAATCCCTCATGCACTGTAACTTGCTGGTTCATCGAATTGTGGACCATAGGAATAGGAGCAGGTGGCAAATTTGGGTTTCGAAAATCACACATTACAGTACTTTACCAAGAGTTTGGTGACCATTTCAAAATTGGGGCAGATATAGGGCTAAACAGAGTATATCAAGCTCTTTTTATATGAAATTACGGAGTATCAATTTTTCTTATAGTTCCATTGATCTGCAATTGCAACCTCAAGTGCGACACTGACGTCAGACTTGAGAAACCTGACTTACAGCTCTCTGGAGTATGGATGCAGTGCGATTGTTCTGTGACTATGAAGTGAACGGTACAGGATAAACGACGAGCCAATTGAGTATGCGCTAGTCTCCGTTGCATGCATCTACCATGCAGAGAGGAGAGATATGCAAGTAATCCTCACCATGCAAGCATAGATAGAAGTCAGCAATTTTCTATATAATGCGATTTTCTATATAATAGATTATTTAAAATGATCCTTAAAAACTGAAGCAGACCTATTAGCTCTGTTAGTTAGATTGTCGAGCTAAAAACGCGAACCTCGTAGGTTCGAGACCTGCATGGGCCATTCGTTGGTTTTTTTCTAAAAACTACGTCTCCACTCTAGATTTTACGTGGGCCAATCAACTTCGTTGTTTTTCCCTGCAACTGAACTCTGGACTTTTAAAACTTTTTGTTTTTTCTTGCAATCTTAAAAACTTCGTCTGCACTCTGGACTTTTACATGGGCCAATCACAAATATTCACGCTTCAGGCTATCTGAAACGATTCACCAACCAACTGTGATATTATAAAGGCGAGATTAAAATCTAGAGCTCAGTCTATCACAAAAGTGTGAAACAGTTGCTTGAACGTGTTGAGGCGGTGGTGAGATATCTCCTGTTATGTTGGAACCACAACACCCACCAGCCTCTCGAATGAAGAAAGAAAGAAGAGGAGAGAGAAGGGAAATAAGGGCGTATGTCGAAATCACCCCTCCGGCCCTCCCCCTAAACAACTTTGAAGCCATCAACCAAATAAGCCTAAATGCATGTGCTACTCATGAGGACTAGCAGCCTGTTCGGTTGGCCGGTTCGTATCGTTGTTGGTTCATGAAGAAGTACTGCTGGCTGGTTTGTGTGAGAGAAAAATACGATTCCGGCTGAAAATTTACGATCGTTTACGACAAGCCACAGCCAAACGAACATGCTGCGGTAGGGAGTGTGTTGCAAGCTTGTTAGCTATAGTTTGTCCATGCCATCATGTAGCGTCACTTTAGGCCCTTTATATTGTGGGCTAAAAGTGAAGCTTGGAGAGAGAGAGAGAGAGAGAGAGAGAGAGAGAGAGAGAGAGAGAGAGAGAGAGAGAGAGAGAGAGAAATTAAGCACTGCTCCACACGTTACAGGTAGTGATGATTATTCCATAAATTCTAGGAGCGATGCATCGATAAGAACCGATGTTTGATGATTTAAAGAAGAATAGCTTGTGGCAAGATAGTGAGAGAGCCCGAGGGAAGTGACAAGTATTTATGTAGTTTTTATTGGTTTTTTTACAACAAATTTTTATTGGTTGATGGGCCCATCAACAATGTTGATGCTTACACATTGCAAGTTATAGAGAGTGGTGCTAACTTTGAGTGGTGAGGTATGAAACTTTTTAGGCTTCACTTTTCACACCGTGGAAGGCCTTGGGCTGAAGCCAACGCGATTGTTAGCGTGCATTATTGCTGGTCTCTTGTATGCTTGGCTCATGTTGGGCTGCCAACCAAGTATTTTGAGTTACATCCCCATATTCTGGCTAAATTGAACTTGCATTTGCGCACGGCTTACCAACGCTAGGTTGGACAACCAATCAAACTCTATATGACAAAATGACAATATTCTCATAACTCAATTCATTAGAGATGTTGTGAGTTTATTCATAAGTTAGTTTATTTTTTATAGCTAAAGAAATTTGAACTTAGGACACGAGCAACAACTTCTGGCGAAAATTGGATTATGGTGCTTTGCCAGAGTTTGGAGAATGGTGACCATCTCAAAATAGGGGCAGATACAGAGCTAAACAAAGTATATGAAGCTGTTTTTAGATGAAATTATATGGAGTATCAAAAATTTTTTATAGTGCCATTAATCTGCAATTGCAAGCTACTCCTACACTGCAGCTTTAAGCACCCTGACGTCAGACTTGAGAAACCTCTTCAACTAGTCGCGCTCTCTGACACGGCCCAGCGCATCGCGTCATCGTCTTCCCCTGGCCTCCCCGCAAGCCAAACGCGAATTCCAGCCCCGTGACCTCCCCAGCCCCCGATCTCCGGCGATGGCCGCGCGGCGCCTCGGATCCCCCGCCTCCAGGTGGCTGCGCCCGTCCGCGCTGCTCTTCCTGGTCGCTTCCGCCCTCCTCTCGGCCCCGTCGCCGGTCCGCGCCCTCCGGTTCGACCTCGAGTCCGGCCACACCAAGTGCATCTCCGACGAGACCAAGGTCAACGCCATGGCCGTCGGCAAGTACCACATCGTCGGGCCCGACCCCAACTTCCCCGACGCCCAGCTCCCCGAATCGCACCGCATCTCCCTCAGGGTAAGCAAGCGAGCAGCGCCAAGCGGCTATTGGGTGATCTGGCTTGGGAGGGGAACCCATGGCAATGTGCGTGTGATGATTGGGGGCACTTTCCTTCGATTGATGGGCAGGTGACTTCGCCGTACGGGAACAGCATGCACTACGCGGAGAACGTGCAGTCGGGCCACTTCGCCTTCACCGCGGCAGAGGCTGGCGACTACCTGGCCTGCTTCTGGGCGCCAGACCACAAGCCGCCGGTCACCATCGGGTTCGAGTTCGACTGGAGGAGCGGCGTCTCCGCCAAGGACTATCCCAGCGTCGCCAAGAAGGGCAAGGTCGATGTGAGTATTTCGCTTCGCCCTCCAGATTCCTACCTTTGTTTTGGTCAATTCACCACCAATCTGGTCACGTCGATAGATACAGCGTTGGCTAGTGGTTCACTTTTTGGAATTGAGAAAATAGATCATGGGTTCTAATTTACTTGTGGCAGCATAGTTACAGGACTGTTCTTTCGATTTGGGTGCTTGGTGTGGAGTGTGGACTAACTTGTGCGGTTGTGGGACTAGTATGTTTAGACAGGAGTAATTTTCCGATTGTGCATGCTGACAGTTTGTTGATCAATTCTGTTTCACGTTGATGTTGAAGAGCATTTGGTTTTGCAATTTTCAGCTTGCTAGTGATTTTGGTGTGTTTGTATGTTGGACTCCTAGATTTTACTGGTTAGAGCTTTTCAATTTTCTGAAATAAGTTAGGTTCAATTTGGGTATGGATCGTGTATGCTTTTGTAGCCTGTTTTACGCTGTTCATAATGAGTTCTTTTTAGTTTTGCTACCTGTGCTGTATTGATATTTTCTAGCCCTGGTGCTGGGTTCAAGTATGATACACGTGGGGCTGGATTTTTTTGGGAAAAAAAATATGTTCGTGTGGTTTTGTAATTTGAATCAAGAAGCTCATTTTTTAAAATTATATTGATATTAGTAAGTTATTGCTACAGTTCAATTATATGTTCAATGTGGATATAGAAAGGTCATAAGCTTAGTAACCAACAGGTTGCTTGTTACTTTTTTTTGTGATATTTTTTCTTGGTTTTCATTGCAATGTTTTCTTAGTTTCATACAAGTTGTGCACCATGTTGACTGTGCTTGAATGATACACAATTGACATTTGTAATGTCTCTCACTTGGTGTTTTTTTTATCTTGTTTTAATTATGCATGACTTAATGGTAAGCATCATGTGTGATTTATAGTCAGATTCTTATTGAATATATGTTAAACGAGTTTGGTCTCTTGGCATAAAATTCTAGATAAGTGGTATCAGAGATATGATATGTGATGAAGGTGGGATGTCATGGTTTTAGCATTGAACTATTATATGTTATTAATGCTGATCATAAGGTTTTTTTTTTTAACTTTCCATTGAAAGAAAAAGGAATGGGAGAAAAGAAGACTTATCTTTTTGCTGACTTCTTAGAACTTGAAATCGGGCATTTTGGTGGCTGTGACAGCTTATCTGCTTTTCACCTCATATTTGCAAGTTATCAGGTTGTAATTTAAACTTTTAGTGCTATCTAGGAATTGATATTGCTAATAATGTGTCCCATATAGCATTTGCTCCTCTAGTTATTTATTGGTCATGTTGACACTGCTCATAAGTCATAAGTCATAATCAATTCCTGAGACTGAGCAAATTGTCTTATTTTTGTGAGAATAGTACTACTTTTTGCCATGTTGTTTCTTAGTTCCTCTGTTCATGCACGTGTGTTGCTCATATGTTGCAGATGATGGAATTGGAGCTGAAGAAGCTAGAGGAAACTATAAGAAATATACATGAAGAGATGTTTTATCTGCGTGAAAGGTAGTAGTCTACTAAGCCAGCGAGAAAATGGATTTTGCGGAAAAACTAAAAAGCAATTCTGATACCGCATGGCCATGTCTTGTGTCCAGGGAAGAGGAAATGCAGGACCTGAACAGGCGAACAAACTCAAGGATGGCTTGGCTAGGGTTCCTCTCCCTTGGCATCTGCTTATCAGTGGCAGGTTTGCAGCTGTGGCACCTGAAGACCTTCTTTGAGAGGAAGAAGTTGCTGTAGTTGCCCCATGATTCATGGTAGACCTCAGCGCAGGTGTAACCTATTTTTGGGTGAACTGTCGATCTGTTACAGAGCTTGGAATCCCATGTAAGAAACTGGTATGTCACACTAGAGAAATATGCTTCACTATGCTTTAGCCCTTGTTTAGTTCTAAAAAGTTTTCCCAAAAAGTGCTACAGTAGCCATTACATTGAATCTTGCGATACGTGCATGGAGCATTAAATGTAGACGAAAAAAAAACTAATTGCATAGTTTGGTTGGAAACCGCGAGACGAATGTTTTGAGCGTAATTAGTCCATGATTGAATACTAATTGTCAAATAAAAACGAAAGTGCTACAGTAGCTAAATTTTCAAATTTCCCCCAGCTAAACACAGCCTTAGCCTGTCCAGTTAAACTTCTAAGAAACTTAAAAGGGAAACTAAATTGTCTTCCATTCAATAGTTCGTGTTGTAATTTGGACTTCTGGAGCACCGTGTTGACTCTTCTTTACGTGATAGTTGTGTATCTGGAGCGCCTGCTTTTTCTTTTCTTTTTCTTTTTTTTTACCTGCTAGATATTATGAAAGCTTGAGCGATGAAAAGCACGACGTTCCTAGACCCAGTCGCCAGTTCCACATGTAATCGTCTGGGTGTAGTCTGCAGCATGGCTGTTACACCATGACTGCAATGATTGATGGCCGGTAACCTGATAACTACCATATGCTACAGTTGCTACACCATGATTTTAATGATCGATGGCTGGTAACATGATGACTATCATATACTACAGGCGAAACTTGAGACTGTAGCTTCGTAACAGTTACCAGTTCATTCAGGAAATTGCAAAGAATCACCTTCTCCAAATCACAAAGGTAACAAAGTATATTGTAATCAAACAACAAAATTTGTAATCCACAAATATTTCTCCGTATAAAGTTTACAGTAACTTTGACAAGTAACACTTACAGAATATGCAAGGTAAATTCACTTCCCATTGCCAATGCAGTTCTCAATAATAAGCATATAAAGATCCTGGCAACAGAAAAGAACAGAAAAAGGAAACCATCTGATCTATAGAACCCCACATCAACCTATATGCTGCAGAACTATGGTCTAATAGCTGAACATTTTTCATAATTTACGGAGAGATTCAACAAGAAAACCTAAAGCCAAAGTTGCAAAGGATGTGGTACAAACAAAAGCTTCTGTTTTGTTTAACAGAAATAGCATCGACGTAAAACAGCAAGAAAATTTTGCAGTCTCGGTGGACCTTTCTCGAGGCACCTAATTTTGTACAGTCATCAATGTCAGATCTCCCGAGAAAATCCCATTCAAGACACGAGTTGTAGTAAAGAATATATAATTATATATATGCACTGCTACTGGAACAAATGCCAGTGGTTGTCATGCGAATAATGCTCCTTGAGCTTCTCAAGCCTCTTGAGGATCTCCAAGAAAGATGGTCTCAGACTGATATCCCCAGACCAACATAGCTCAACCAAACTGCAATAGGAAAAACAAGTTAAAATACTACAGCACACTCGCCATGTTAACATGGTAATTGTAAGAGTGTCAAGGATATTTTGACTTATACATACTCCTTCAACTCAGTGGTATGACTTTTACGGAAAACTGGGCGATGCCCATCTGCCACGTACTTAGCAGCCTCATAAGGTTCGTAGTTGGAGAAGGGTGGAATCACCTTCCAGCATCTACGATCATACAGAATAATCTGTCATTCAGTGACACCACCTTACTGCTGGGTGCTGGCTTCTACTTTTAGGGATGAAATTACCTCGTATAGAATCATGGCAAAAGAGAAGATATCAACTTTCTTGTCATATTTCCGGTGCTTGAAAACTTCAGGGGCCATGTACCGATCTATGTTTGTCCAAAGTTAAACATTAATATATTGAATTCAAGAGAAGATATTCAAAGGAAAGTGGCAGCTCCTGAAGCTTACAGCTTCCTGTCTCTCCAGTCATCTTGTATACATCATTCGCATGCTGTGCTTTGATGATCTTGCTAAGGCCGAAGTCTCCAACCTTCAAGTGGTTGGCAGCAGAATTCACCAGAAGAATATTTCTAGAAGTTGACACATTGAGTTAGACTGGGACAAAAAATATTGTCACATTATCAAAAGCAAGCAATCCCATGACAAACCTTGGTTTTAAATCTCGGTGAATCACAACATTAGGCTCATTATGAAGATATGCCATTCCTCTGCAAAAGAACAAACATAATGAAGAAAATAACACAAAAATCAATTATTACAGCTAAGAATTACGGAAAACCAGCTAATACATTGGAGGAGTGACAGTGGTATGCAATGAGGTGAGTCAGAAATATATGCAGGCAGTATATGAAGGCTCAAGGATATGGTGTTTATGGCATAACTAGAATGCATATACGATTATGGCACACCATCTCAATCTACAGTTCAAATAGATCCAACCGACCATGTTACTATAAGTTTATAATGCTGTCAACTAAATAGATTTGACATGATCTCACAAGGGGTGATAAATAGATGCATTTGTAACTGCAGAGTCAAGGTACTCACGGCAGTGACGAAGCCAGAAAAAAATTTAGGAGGGGCTGAACAAAAGAATAGAGGTTTTTTTATCTTCTCTTAACCTTAGCCCCTCCTACCTAATACATGTATGCATAAAATTTTAAGGGGTGACTTAGGAAAACTCCACGTGCTCAGGATGGGTAGGGGGGGCTGAAGCCCCCCTAGCCCCACCGCTGGCTACGTCCCTGACTCACGGTCAAGGCTATTCTTAACTACTATATATTACACGAGAAATTATTTAAACAGCATAATGGCTGTTCTTAACAACTATATTACAACTATAAAGGCCTCGAGGAGAACACAATATTACTCGAGGATGTTTCGCTGTGTTTGTCCTCGCCCTTGGGAGAATACGTCTCGCAATGTTCGTCCATTGAGGACATCAATTGTGTAATTATTGTATATATGTTTTCACTCCCTATCCCGAATCAAGTGCTTTGAAACAAGAGAAATAGTTGTATCATGTAATTAATAGGGGAGCGCATGGCCATCCCAAATCAAGTACTTGTGCTATGGACAAACACAGTGAAACAGAGGTGTATGCACTAAGAGTCAAGCACATGAGGTGAGGGTACCTTGCAATATCCAGTGCAAAACTAACAGCGGTAAGTGGATTGAGTGCACCTTTGTCCTTCAGATATTGATGAAGATCACCCTGAAAAATGCATTTAACTTAACATGAGCAGGTTTCAAATAGTCGACACAAAATAATAGTTGAACACAAAGCAAAATACATACTCCTCGTAGAAACTCAGTAATTAGCATTAGAGGCTTGGTTTCTGTAACTGCTCCAAGGAACTGGACAATATTTGGATGTCTCAGCTTTATTAGCAAGTTGACTTCATGCTTAAAATCTTGGCTGCAGGAAAGGAAAAAAAAACATTACATAAATATATGCATACACAAACATGTACTATAGTTAACTATGATTGATGAAAAGTTGGTGTACAGTCAATCAGTTGGAGCAAGCAAGGAGGTCGATAGTTATTCTGATATGATTGACATACATCACCAGCCTGTCATCAGATAAGGATGGAAGAATGCGCTTGACAGCAATAGGTGTTCCTCGCCAATTTGCTTTCAGAATTTCACCGAAAGAGCCCTGTTGTAGGAAGCAGGTTTCACAAACTTAAGACAACCCAATACAAAAGGAACTAAAAGTGAAGTACAGTAAATCACTAAACTATGCTATACTTTATCAAATAATTGTATTGAGAAAGAGATGTTTCAAGACTTGAAACCTTTCCGATAACTTGTGCTTTTGTAAAGTCCAATTCAAGTGGGTTAATCTCCCAGTCAGCCTTATTTGTTAGAGGTGGTGGAATCGTCTTTGGTTCAAAATGGCTTCCAGTTTTCCCCTACAGGGTAAAAAGGAAAAATTCGAAGGAGATGAGAACGATCACATGATGCATCAACCTGCATAATCATATCATATTTACAACCGCCAGTTTAAAAACTCTCAGTCCAGTAGAGCATGATTAATCTAGTTGCAAGCAAAAGGTAAACCAAAAGTATCAACTAAACAGAGCATGTGTAAATCAGCAAGCCCTCCCCTTAGATCACCTAATATTTTGCCAAAAAAAAGAAAGGACACCTCTACTTCCGACAACAATATTGGGGACCATGTGTCCTGGATACGTATTTAGAAACATTGCACCGATAACAGCTGCAGAGCAATATAGAGGGGACTCACCCACTAAATCCATACCATACAGTGACAGGTGGAATTGGAATACCTGGTGTTCAAGTTACAGATTTAGTAATCTTGAGCTACAGGTCAAACCTATTCAACCTAATCCAATAACCAAGACAACCTGTTAAATCAAGTTATCGACCACATACATATGTCAATCCGCCATGCTCCTTGAGCAGCTCAATCATGGACTGCCTCTTTGCGCCCTCCGAATCAGCTAGTGGCTGTACACAAACCAAAGAAATGTTAGCATGATTAGCAATCGTCCTAAGTGTGACATCATAATATTAGAGTCTGGACCAAGCCAGTCAATATTTACAGCACTACAGCACGAATATAACCCATCAGCAAACATAAACCTAGAAGTGCACTGGACAGAACCACGCCACGCTTCTACATTAAAACTTAACACCAAACCGAACCAAATAAGCAACAATCGAGACCCAATGAAAGTATGACTCGTCGCGAGGCAACAAATGTCATACAAACACGCTTAGAGCGAAATTAACCGATCATTGTAGCACCGGTACATTTGACAAGCCAACATAGCAAGCGCGAGACCCCATGAATTCGCAGCGCAATCTGCAAATTCCTCAAATGCAGCAAGGTTGAGACACTAAGGAAAACCGGTTCCCAAGCCCAACGCAGAAGATGACAAGAGTACCACGCAGTAGTAGGATGAAAAGCTGCAGAGCGTGGATGTAGCTGATCGCGTGCCTTTCCAAATTGTCAAATTCGACAAGCCAATCGTATCCCAACAGAAGAGAGTAGGATCTGAAACCTCTGAATCGTTCCAACACGAAAACAAAGAGCCCAAGGCGCAGCATCGACCCAAATCGAGCCCGCGACATCGGAACAGACAGAGAACAGACAGAGCATGCAAATCAAACGCAGATGCAAGGGGCAGGCGAGGATCGTCGGAGGAGACTGGCCCACCCCACTCCCACCCACCCACCGTGTTCTGCCAGCGGTCCTGGGCGTTGACGTCGGCGCCGTTGGCGATGAGGCACTCGGCGACGTCGTGCCAGCCGTGGAGCGCGGCGACGTGGAGCGGCGTGCGGCTGTCGTAGTCCCGGGCGTTGACGAGCGCGGCGTCCTCCTCCAGCAGCTTCCGCACGGCGCCGACGTCGTTCTGGTGCGTGTGCCACAGGATGAGCGAGGTGCGGGCGACGAGCCCCTTGTCGTCGAACCGGCGCCGCGCGCCCCCTTCCGACGACCCCGCGCCGCTGCTCCCGCCTCCGGATTCCCCATCCGCCGCAGCGGCAGCCGCGTCCTCCTCCGCCGCGCTCATCTCTTCCTCTCTCTCCCGCGCCCGCCCCGCGTGGTCCGAACCGGATGAATCTGCGTGGAAAGGGTTTCTCTGCCCCTCCGTTTGTCTCTGTGTGTCTGGAAATCCTACTATTCCGGTGCGGGGAGCTGGGGGACTTTTTAATCGCCCTCTGCCCGCGTGCACTGCACGAGATCGCAATCTGCAGCCTGTTCGGGGCTGTCGTAGATGATCGTAAATTTTTAGTTGGAATAGTATTTTTTTTTCATATAAATTAGCTAGTCGTACTTCTTCATAAACCAACAACGATACGAACCAGTCAGTCAAGATCTCTGAATCCAACCCGTGACTGTTTAGCGTCTCATCACAGCGTCAAGCGCTGCTAACCCGTTTCGTTAAGGAACCCGCTAGCCGACGCCCACTTGTCGTATGTGCCAGGCTGGCATGGCATGGGCCTGGGCGACCCACATGACCAGGAGGCTTCCTAGCAGGCTTGCTGCTGCTGCATCAATCAGTCAGTCACGCTCTGCCGGTCTGCCCCTGCGCGGGCTTGAAGGATGCATACATGCATCCAAAACCGGCGAATTTTCCACGGAGCTGGGAGCTGGAGCTGACGCAGTCTTTGCTCCTATTTTCGTGCGGCCTGCTTTGCGGTTTTCCGTGTCGCGCAAAGACATCCGAGTTCTTCGCGAAATTGCCACCAAGATGGTGCCATTTTTGCACTGATCCGCACGCACTGTGCGAAATGTGGGTGGTGAGCAGAACCCCCGGAGGTACTGTACACCGATCTCGGCGTGCAGAAGATGGTGTAGGCAACCAATAACGGACCTAGTACAAGTGCGCTGACAACGACAACTATGATAGCGGCGGATCTAGAAAAATTCTAGAGGGTCTGAACAACACATACCGCTCGATCTTAAATCTTAGCCCCACCTACACTATAGAATTTTATCTAAAAATTTATGAGGGCTCTAAGGGTTTCACTCCTCCGGTATGGGTAGGGGGCTCGAGCCCCCCCCCCCCCCGCCCCACCGTTGGATCCGCCCATTGACTTGCTATGCAAAAATTGCAGGTGCGCTGCTGTGCTCGTTACATACGAGAGCGAGTGCTTACCGGTCCCTCTCCGGTCGGTCCTAGGACGCGATTGCCATTCGTCCATTCCTGCGCCCTGACGTCCCATCGTGTTTAACCGTTTGATGAGGACATGACATCCATACATATGACCATGTTTGGCGCATGGTATGGAGGGGTAGGAGGCCAGCAAGGGTGTCCAAGTCAAGAAGGAGGTCCGAGGCTAATTCGGTTCGAGTCCCCAAGGTGAAGGTCCAAAGTAACTCAAGTTCGAGTCTACCTTAAACTGGTCACCCAGGACGCATCCGGACTCCGTTTTCGATAATCCACATATGGTTGGAAATCTAATTTGATAAAGAAGCCGATCCAAGTGGTATCACGTCAAAAGACCTTCAGAATCAACGGGAATCATCGAAACAAGTCAGCATCCAGAATCTGTCAGGGTGCTGCGACACCGTCTTTTGGTCCGTTGGACCGTGTATCGTGTTTGGGCCCATTAGGGGCGCGTCCAGAGGGGTGACGCCCAAGACTCTATAAATAGCAGTCGTCGCTCTTCTTAGGCTTTGGCTTTTGTTTAGTTCTTGATTTCCTCGTGAAACGGACATCGTTTTGCTGCAACTGTGCCGCCAAGGCTACTTACTGTGAACCAGGGCCCCAGTTCTTGATCTTGTTCGCCTGTGGCGATTAGTCCTTTCGAATAAAGACTTGAACTCCTTCTTGTTTTTATAAGCCTCATATTTATTTGCAATTTCAGATTGCGTTCATCCCGTTCTTGCTTGTGTTCTCGATTCGCTTGCAGGAAAGTCTTCTCGGCGAGGTCAATCGCGTTCGCGTGATTGATAACCGACGGAGCAGTGGTGTAACGGTTGCGGGGTCCGAATCAGTCTTGGTTCGAAGCCTAGATCGTGAATGTCGAGTCTCCACCAATCGACACTATCATACCTTTCGAAAGATCGGGCCTAGTCTACATCACCGTTGATCTTATTTAAAAATTTTATGTAAATTATAAAATAAATAAATCATTATTAGAGTATCTCTAATGATAAAATAAATCATAACAAAATAAATGATATTTATAAAAAAAAAACGAATGGTCAGATGTCTGAAAGAAAAAAAAAACCGACACTTCGGGACAGAGGGAGTACCTCTTCCAACCATGCTTTTTCGGGCCACCCTGAGCGTGACAAACGCTGCTGCGTGTGCGGCGGCATATCGTATCTCTCAGCTCTCGCCGGGTGCGGTGCTCCCATCCTGATTCCGCGCTGAGAGCGAGAGGGCGGTGCGCTTATCACCGTCCAGGCGTTCACCCGTTATCGTTCATCGATCGGCAAAGCAGGCAAGCAGCGGTGGGCTGGGATAGGGGGGGCCACCGTGCGGTTCCATGTGCGGCACATGGATTCCGCCCAGGACTTGGCAAATGCTTCGGCTTTGCAGCCCCGGTCGCTGCAGGTGCGGAACCGGTCCCTCCGCCGCGCTTTTCCTTGGTTTTCTGATGAGGCGAACGAGACTCTGAAAGGATAGTGATGGTGATGTTTTTGTCGGGGGAGAAAGATATTGATACCGACTCGCGTTTATGTTTTTTTCGAAGGATGACTCGTGTTCAGTGTCTAGATGACCGGCAAGTTTCAGGGTGACCGTGCATGGGCTAAGCATGCTTATATCCAATACCCGACGTCCGCAGCGGAGCTTTCGAACTGATGTTCATAGTTTGTGACAAACTGACAATATATATTGGTTCAACGCATGGGTGCCTACCGTACAAGCGATAAGCATTGAGGACCAAGTTTTTTGTGTTAAGAAATATATAGCACGCTGCATTAGCACCACTGCCGCTGGATACCAAGGTGCTGTTTGTCTAGAGGCCTCGTTCGGTCGAGGATGGGAATGATTCCTGTCCGGGTTTCCTTCAATAATTTGAATAGCGTCGGAACTGTTCCGGCGAAGAACGGCCAGGAACAGAGATAACCGAACGGGCCCTTATTTACGTATCTTGTTTGGTCCAGGCGTGGGAATCGGAAGGCAGTTATATTTTCACGTGGACGCCAGCGTGATCGCTTCCTACCCACGATCGGACGTAATCGGCGCACTGAACGCGCGTAACTATTCCCGTGTCATCCGTTTACAAAGTACGTCGACCAAACAATAACTAACGTGATCGGTTGGCGGTGTAATAGCTTTAATTTTCTTTGTTACTCTCTTTGTATCATAACCTCTGTTGTAAACACTTGTACATTAATAATAAAAAGCACAGTAGGGGTGGGTCTGCACCCTCCTGTTTTCCTCAACAACAAAAAAAAGCCAACCAAACAGCGTCCAAGTCTTTCTGGAATCAGGCGAGGTAATGTCTCAAGTCAGAAACCACTGAAACTAAACAAATGTATTTGAGCATATCCTTTTGGAAAGCAAAGCTCGATTAAAGATCAGACGGGAGGTTAAGGAAATTTTGAGCATTTCCCTTAGGGCAAAGGCGCAAAGCATATGCTTTTGGTATTGACTTCTTGACCATCCTCCGCGGACAAAGTTGCAGCCTGAAAGTTGATGAAGGGCGAAAAATATGGTAAAGTTTCCCTTTACCACGTACAAGTTATTGTGTGTTGTTGTGAGGATCACAAATGAACTTTAGTGAATGGCCTCTAAAATATGGTTTGCTCATATGGATAATTTATATAAATGCATATACATATAGATTGCCGAACCTTGTAGTAGTATACTCTCACTGTCCCGTCTAACCTTATAGTAGTACGGTCTCTCCATCCAAAAATAAGTGTCGCTGTAATATTCGTGCCGATCAAACTAGTATTTTAAATCTAACTGGTTCATAAAAAATATTAGAGTCACGTTAACGCGTGACCGTCGCGCTTTAGGAGAGAGCAGGACCCCTCCGCGCCACCCCGCCACTCCACTCCTCTGCCAGGCACCCAGAGCCCCAGACCAAATTCCGTTTTCAGCAGGTGTGACTTTAGCTGAGACAAAAAAAAAAAGCACAACATTTTCTTTGAACGACTATAATTTTTGAATGATGTGTCCGTTTTTAATTATGTCTGCACCGTTGTGTTCTATGTGGTGAGACGAACAAAACTAGACCCCACTTGTCTAGGTTTCGAAGAATTTTATTTCAATAGCAATTTATGTGTAAAAATTTGCTAGGAGATTTATGAAAGGAGTTGCTACTATGTAATACTAAACTTAATACTCCAAAAATATAATAAAGTTTTTACATGGCATACACGAGCTCTGGAGCAAAAAATCAAAATAAGTTACTAACGTGTAAAATTAAAGTTGCTACTCCAAAAATATACTAAAGTTATTATACAGTGTTCGCTTGAACTTACCAGCCATGGTACAGTGTTTTTCTCTCACAACAAAACTACATCAATCGGCTTATCAGCCGCAGAAACCATCAGCCGAACAGCTCATTATGCATAAGCTGGGGGCAAAAAATATTAAAAGGAGTTACTACCGTATAATACTATAACCGTACAACTTGAGGGAGGGTAAATTATTTAAAAATAGAAGCTACTGCACAAGCTGGGGAAGGCAAAATTCTTTTGTGGCAACTTATGTGTGCAATGACTATCTTTTTATGACAACTTATATATTGTAGATGAGACAACTAATATGTATGATTTAGGAATGCATTCGAACCTAAAAGGGTGACTAGAAAATATAACAAAAAAACAAAAACAAAACTTGACTGAAAACTGGAACTAAAAAACACTAGAAAAAAACTGAAAACCTAAAAATAGAAACTGAAATACAGCACTCAAAATAAAAAATTGAAATTGAGAACAGAAATAAAAAAGGAAATTAAAGACTGAAATTACATAGAACAAGGAAAAGTGTTCAATCTGATATCCATCAATTTCTGGAATCTCATGATATACATCTCAGTACAGAGAGCCTTGGACCGACACAGCAATAGGCAGGAAATCAGAAAAAACTAGTGTTGGCGAGCTCGTGTTGCTGTACGCCTCTACGTGACGAGCGGAAATGGGTGCTGTCCCGCGCGAGTGGGCTGCATAGGAGTGGCGCGCCAGGTTGCGTGGGCTGCGCGTGTCAGCTGGCCCGCGTCACGCAAAACGCACGACTGGCCGCGCGTTAGAATTTGCAAAAATATTAGCAACATCGTGTCTCTAAATAAGTTTATTATAAAAATAAATTCAACGATTTATCTAACAATTTATATATATTAATATATTTTAATATATTTAACCCTTAAGTCTAAAGATTTTAGATTGAGCAGAACTAAAACCGAATACATGAGATGCGACTTTGACGAAGCTGCACATGAGGAGAAAGATATGAGTTTGGAAGTAGTGCCTAAGAAAGATACCTTTCAGCATATGAAATCGATGCTACAGAGGGATAGAGATATTGATGCGAACGTTAGTCATAGAATCAAAGCAGAGTGAATCGCGACAAGCTTCTGGCATTCTCTGTGACCACAAAAGTTAAGTTTTATAGAACGACGATTAAACCGACTATGTTGTATGGAGCAAAATATTAACCTACAAAGATTCGACATGTTCAACAATTGAGTGTTACAGAAATGTGTATGTTACGATGGATTTATGGGCACACAAGAATGGACCGAGTTCGAAACGATAATCCCCAAGAATGGACCGAGTTCGAAACGATGATCTACGTAATCGCCTAAGGGTAGCACCAATTAAAGAAAAGCTTGTCCAACATCGGTTGAAATGGTTTAGCCATGTTCAAAGAAGACCTCCAAAAGAACCAGTGCATTGTGGAGTCCAAAGCCAAGCTAATAATATGAGGAGATAGAGGAAGACCAAAATTGACATGAGAAAGACAATAAAAAGATATTTAAAAGCTTAGAATATACCTAAAGATATATATTTGAATAGGAATACTTGAAAAACAGTTACTGAAGTGCCTGAACCATGACTTGAGCCTCTTGGTGGATTTCAACTCTAGCATATCCTTGGACTGAAAGACTATGTTATTATTGCTGTTAAGTCAAAATTGTAAGTGTTTAGCTTATCAAAAAGCGAGGACGACACCTACTTTGGACGAAGGGAGTACTGTTATTACGGTAAAGCAGTACTAACTCATGTCCAGAGCGAATAGAGAAGTGCACGCCTCGCAGAAGTCCATCGTCATACGTGCATGCCCACGCGGTTGCGACCTCAGTTCAAACATAACGATATAGGATGCATAACTAAAGACTAAAAGACCTATCTGCAAAAGGTAAAGCTACTTTTCAGTCATCTAAGTTTACATCCATATATGACAGACCAGCACCTGTTCCAGTTTTCTCAAAAATCATGTAACAGCATGAGACTCATCATGCCTACTGAGAGCTAGGACCAAAATGTTCCTTCTTTTCCGAAGCTTGGTTTCATGCTTTGGGCCCTGAAATACATGTTTTTTAAAACGATGTAGTATGAGATACACATTCACATAGCAGTGTAATCTACAGCTAGCATCAAGAGCAACTGGTAGTAACAATGCTGTAACAACTTCTAGAGTTCTAGAACATCAATTGTGATTTCTATGTACATGTGTCAATGTATCAGGGTAGCTCTCGACAATTACAAAACACTGGGATGAAATAAGACGAGTCAAGCCAAACGTTGCAGGGTAAGTTGATAGATCTACAGTTTGTTGGTAAAAGAAGATGAAATCAACTGGTAAAACAAGGCAAAATCATTAACTTTGCTGACCAAAAACAGTGCTAGTATATTGACAAATCTACAGATTGTTATTCCATGCCATGTATGAGTTTTGAATTACACTACTAATTGCAATAAGTACACTTAGTTACATGATTAGCTGGATATTTTTTTTAAGAACCATTTGGTCCTTATATAAAAAGGGCGTACCCAGTGCAGAGAGCTCCCGCTCTGTGCGGGGTCTGGGAAAGGGTGTCAGTGGCAAGCCTTACCCTCGCCTGTGCAATGCGAGGAGACCGCGACTCGAACCCGGGACTTTCCGATCACAGGCGGTAAGACTCTACTGCTTGCACCAGGCCCGCCCTTCCATTTGGCCCTTATATGATAGGAAATATTAATTTCAAACTAACTTGAAGGGCTACTTAAGTGCTCATCTTCCTGCTCTGCAGTCTGCACACACAATACTAATTCACTACTTACCAATAGTCAAATGAAAATAGAGCCCAAAATAATTTGGAAGAATTTGATCAAAGAGAAGTTCAGATTTACACCAATTTGGGGATAAAACAAACTTTTAGAAAGAACAACTCCGCCTACCCACAGAAAATTATACGACACGAAGAACTATTAATTTTTTTTATTTTGACATAGTGGTTTGAATTGATCACGTAATGAAACAACATTCAGACTAGCCAAGACACTATATAATCCCCAATTACATTTTCTAATTAAAATTTTGATCTCCATTGATCAACTTGTAAAGTTAGGATCTAAACATGCAATTCTCATGTCCAGGGATCCAAGCAACACAACCATGAGAAGCAAGCCTAGGAATTTGCTGTGAATTTATTCTAAATTAAATTATATAACTTCAAGGCAACCTACTACAGGGAATTATTAGAGTTTTTAGGATCTAAACACGCAATTCTCATGTTCAATAACTAACCTCAAGTAGTAGTTCAGCCATGTAATTGACCATCTGTTTTAGAAGCTCCATAAGTAGAGAAATCCTCTAAAGTTGTATGATTCAGAAAAGAAAATATCTACAGGCAACCAAGTACGGAAACAAGTCCATAAATCATAATGTGAAATTAAGGTTTTGAAGAAAAGGCATATTTTGGTAAAGAAATTTTCACTCGTGACGTACCAGCTAAACCCACATGATGTGTTTTTGTCACAATGGATACCAGCTTGTGAAGAATGCATTTTACACCGTAAGGCTTGGTCAGCCGTTTAATGTTTTCTGGCAAGCAACCTGTACATGACCAAAGAAAAACATAGCATTATGGACTATAAGAGAGGGTGGTGGTGGATTTGTTCAAGCATTGAAGTGCAAACTGAAGAAATAAATTGTTTAGTTGTACGATAATTGTCTGTCAAAGGAAAGCATTGAGTGAGATGCCCTAAAGAAAATTATGTGATCGTGGTCGAGCCATAGTCACATAAAACGGGTTCACTACCTTCGACCCTCGACCCGGGTTCATCGACCCCGACCCAAGTTCACGGGTTCATTTTCGACCCGAAGTGTAAAAATCTCTCGCGAGTAGCGTAGCACTAGCGTACCATGTTCCGTGACCCCATCCCTCGACCCCGTCAACCCGGAAACTTTGTGACTATTCGAGCCCCAATGGTTCGGTTCGATGACCAAAAGATGAAACGAAGGAGTAGCAAAGATATTTTAAGTATTTTCAAAACCAAATAAAAGAATTGAGCAGGAACTCACCGAAGTTGAAGTTTTCGTCAACTCCCTTATGGCCATTGTAGCATAAGATGATGCTGGTAGAGTAAATTCTAATTTCACAGCCAGTTTCTCTGGTGACAGATCTGAGATGCCAATTGATTTGGTTTCTACTGAGCTAGCTTCAATGGTTGGTCCAGAGGTGTCCAATGAAACTTGCAACCTGGAATCACTTGATGGACAACTGCAAGTCCCATCAGATAACGGCTCATTTGTTTCTGATGGGGTTTCTGATAGAACATCTAAATCAGTTGGTACTAAAGGTGTATTGTCATCTTTGTAAGTCATCAGGTCCCTGCATTCATTAAAAACAAATCATAGCACCAAATGTCTTATAGGAGTACACGTACAATTAGCTTGGGTAGTTCATCTAAATTCACTATGAATAAATATACAGAAAACTAGAGTTTAAATCTAAAAGATAAGGGGCAAAGCATTTGATTCGACGGAACAGAAAAACTCTGCTTGTATTGTGTGTACCATTCAAAATCAATAGGGCGTTGGAGTACGCAGCGGTAACCTCCTTTCATGCTTGTAATCGAGAAGTCCCTAACAAATGACAGTCAAAGAAATGCATGCGAAATAAGAACTTGCTCCACTGGCCTAAGTATATTGTGCATAAGGAACTAAAAGGAATATATCCCCAATATGTAAGGCACAACATTTGAAGCCTACATAGATAAATGCCATTTTAAAACCCTCATTTTCCTTCTGGTGAAATCAGAAGGAACTTTCTAGTGGCAGTGTATAATTACAGTTCGTAAACACCACTAAGCTGTTCAAAAGAGGAGTCAGATAGCAAAAAATGGACCTTGTGATAGAGCGACTTACTTGATACCATGGGCGCTCTCTATCAGGCTAATGCCATCCTGTGTCACAAAATTAAGATGAACATTATGGTAATCGTTGGACAAGAAATCATTTGAACGTGTGAAACTCTATCACTTCTTCATACTCTGACTGGAAGAATTACGTATTCCATGAGTTTACCAAAAATTCTGAATCTCACAGATTTCTCTAAAGAGATAATATAGTAACCGATGGAAGAACCACTCTAAAAGTTAAAAGGAACTTCATGACCTAATAGATCATTTCCTCACCATAACTTTCAGACTAAACATATATACTTCATAACTAGATACTCCAAATAATATGCATGTAAACAGAAAATTTTCAAATATATCCTTTCTTGGGCATAAAAGAGCAAAGATGCTTGTACAACATAATTTAGTTATCATTACAGATGTTTCTTCAGTTCATAACACAACGAACCTCTTGAATAACTTAAAAGTTCATGACAAAACTCATTACCTTCTTGGCTATTTCATGATAAATCCTAGCAACTTCATTCTCAGGAAACAATGTTTCTGACCTGCACGTGGAAAAGGGTAAGCATAAGTGATTAACACTCAAATCACAAAAACATACGACATAAGCATATGCTCCTCAGTCCTCACCCAGGCAAAGGGAGGACAACATCCTCAATCGAGTAGACTGCCTTCAATAAATCTTCAGAATCAACTATCTAGAAGAGAAGCGCATGATTGGGAATTTCGTTATAACAGTGTTATGCAAAGGTTTGCCATCAGAAGTATGATCAGTAACGATCTTCTATAGCATACCTTCACAGACTGGATCATTTCTTCAGGAAGTGTTTCACAAGACATTTCCATTTCAGATGAATTAACATGGCTATCATCATCATCAAACGTATCTGTGGTAGTTGCTTCTCCAAGAGAGGACCCTGTTTTGTAAACTAAGTCACCTTCTACAACTTGTGAAATACCTGTGAGTTCAGCCATTAGCATGTAAAGACGAAACAAGAGTACATATTAGCCCCTACTCCCTAGAAAGCCAAAGGTTTTCCCGTTCAAAAAAAGAAAAGAAAGCCAAATGTTAGTTTTAGAACAGCTGGAACAAGAGCAGCAGAATCCAATGCACAAGTAGACTTACCATACTTTTCCACTCTCATACTTGCAGCATGGTTCCATAGGTAGCTCTGGTAGCTATGTACATACCTGCACAGCATGGTTCCATTGGAGTACCAGAGCACAAAGTAAATACGAAAAGCCCTAACAATATATTCTGACAGTAGATTTTGAATACTAATTTCTTACATAACAGTGATGTACCACATTCTGCATTACATAATTAGCAATACGAATGAAAATTTAGATAATGTATTGCAACATACATCAGCCTCAGTGTTTTAGGTATAGCCATTAGTGCTTGTAGATAGTTGTCAGGATACTTCTTCAATCTCTGAAGCTGGAAATGAAAGAAAACAAAGGCTCCCACATTAATGCAATTTAATTCAGACTAACAACGAGCAAGAATGTAAAATCTTAAAATGGTAACAAGAATGGACATTAAAATATGGCATTCATGAATTATCATGATCACTTAGTAAATATTGGAATTGGAACAGAAAATGCAAAACTCAATCTAAGGAATTTTTCTATTTATTACCTCTTACTGTGCAAGTAAGCAACTTTTATCTTTTGGGTGGGTACATTTTGTACAGAAAAAAGTAATTGTGTGTTACCCGATGTTTCAAATCGTTATGAGTAAGGCAGGCTGTATGGTGCTGCCTAGTACGGTAGTACCTAGAGGTGCCTAAATTAGTATAGTGTAATACACATGTCTATCCAGGCATGCAAATATTTGAGCAACTTTCACCGCTCTGGACCAATTGCCAGGCATGGTTTACCTCTGAGCCTCCTAGTTTGAAACTGAATCTAAAACTGAACTGCTGAACTTAAAATTCATGAGTGGAACTGCACCAAACACCTCAACAGTTACATAGACTGTGTATTGTGTAGTCAAGAAAGCTCTTGGCAGGCGGGAAACACACATGCATACATCTTACATTTTTATATAACTGGACTCTGTAGGAATAGGACCAATCAAATCCCAGCATCCCAAAACTATGCAGTAAATGTGCTAGGAAGGGAAAGGTGTATGAATTTATTTCGTAACATCTACTATGTTTGCAAAAAGATCAAGAAAACCTACAATAGCTCTCTCCACTGTGAGATGTCGGGGCATGCTCCTAAGTGCTGCATCAACAGCACCATGCCATTTATAATGTACCTGCACGTCATTCATTGCATGAAACTGGTAGAAGTGAAGTGAAGTTTCAAATTTAACATAAATTATTAGTTATTTAACAGGGAAAAAATATCACCTACCCTTGTACCAAGAATCAAGCTAACAGCATGTCGCCACTCTCCTCTAAGCAAAGCAGCACCAACAAAGTGAGTAGGTACAGAACCGCTGCCAAAGCGCTATCAAACACAATGGAAACAAACTATTATGTTTTGCAGAATAACGAACAAAAAATCATTTCTTAAAAGGCATAAGAAGCAAAATGATGAACTACACATCACATAATAACATAAAAATAGTACTAACTTGAAGCATGTTTCCTGTACCTGTAAGCCATAGTAATTGATAAATCCATTTTTACTTAGACCATTAACTGCGGCATTTATAGCATTGGCCGATTCTGCAATAACATTCCTGGAAGAGATAAAAGAAACGGGAAACATGAATTATCTGTTCACTCTTTAATTAGAAAACAAGATCATGGCCTGAGTAAGTGGACCAAAGATAATGGCGCATAATAAAAAGGGTGTACCCAGTGCAGAGAGCTCCCGCTCTGTGCGGGGTCTAGGGAAGGGTGTCAGTGGCAAGCCTTACCCTCGCCTGTGCAATGCGAGGAGATCGCGACTCGAACCCGGGACCTTCCAGTCACAGGCGGTAAGACTCTACCGCTTGCACCAGGCCCGCCCTTCAAAGATAATGGCGCATAATGATGGACAAAATTCTAAAGTTCCTTATAAGTTGTAACTTAAAACTTATAACCACTGATACACTGTATTAAAAGCAAGCCACCAAGCATTTTGTCGACATGTTTCAAAGTGCACGTGCAGCATAAAAATTGGCCAAAGCGCAAGCAGTTTCACGAAGACCATTCATGACATACGACCAGCATGCTATGCTGCCAATAGTGCCATACATAGAAAGGAGAGTACGCACCTCAAAGTAATTGCAAAGTGGTTCCCTTTGAGCTGACCAAGAGTAAGGCCCTCCTTCACGTAACTGAAGAGCCATTTGTAGCTAAGTAGTCAGTGATTTTAAATAAAGGGGTTCATAGATATATGCTTCACTGGTTACCTAAAGTCTCCAACTCTGATACCTGCGAGTTTTCTATTAAGAGCAGCCAACCTACTAGCATGCACTTTTAAAAGTGTCACCTGATCAAAAGGCAGGGAATCAGGACAGTGGGGGGTAAAATAGAGGGGGGGGGGGGGGGGGGGGGGGGGGTGATGCTTCACACTGAGATCAGCCTTTCATCAAGGCTATTCAAATACTTTGTTTCCCGACCAGACCATATTGACCCAGATTGTCCAACAATAAACCAATAAATGGGAAAAACTCAGGGCATACCTGTTGGGTTGTAACAGCATGTTTATCCTTTGTCCCTGCAAATCCAAAAGATCTTGGCTGTGAAAATTAATACCACCAACCAATCAATGGAAGCGATGAGAATTGAGCAACTCAACAGAAAACTTGTGAAGTACTTTGCTGAAGTAAAACATGGAGACCACCTGAACCCCTAGCATCTTTCCTATAACTCCTAGTGCCTCTTGTGTGTCCTTGTTCTCCTTGTAAAGGTGAAACCTGGTAATATTTCTTACTATTACCTACTATATTTCAAAATCAGAATACATGAAATAGGAATCACAAGTCAAATTCGCATCCTAACACATTCTTATCTCAGCAAGTCATAGATGCATATGACAAAAAAAATGGCAGCACCTCAGGAACTTCCCCAGGTGATAAGGCCAGGATGTAGAGCCTCTACTGTCAAATGGCTTGCATCTCTCCAGCCTGAACTGTCCATGACTCTCCTGTTCCTTCCCCTCCCACCACGTGGCCCTGAACCCAAGCGCACCCTAATACATTTCTGAATGCCATCGCTGTGCTCAACCGTATCCGTGTTCAGGAACTTCAAATTCCTCTTGATGAACTCGTGCACCTCCTGCACCAAAAACAATTACAACAGAACAGGTGACACACATATCATCCAGGCATCCACAGAAACCACGTTCGGGATAACCAAACTCACCGATCGATGGGCCTTATCTGAATCAGCTGACAGAATGATTGGCGACAAGTCACCATCCCCTCCCTCCGAAACCCTCTCCAGGAATCCCCTCAACGCGTCATAATCCACTTCGCCGCAGAGCAGCCGGAACGACTCGAGCGCCCGCGATGGATCCGCGGTGGCGTCGCATCCGCCGTTCTCCACATTATCTCCACTCTGCAAATCCACAAACACCAGGCAGCCGAAGTGAGGTCAGAGCCTCGGACATGGCGGATAAGATTACAGCCCATTCCGCTAATCCAAGCCCGCAGCGTGGGAGTTCGGGAGAGAAATACCTCCTCGCCGTCCGTCGGTCGGGGAGATCGAAGGAGGTGAGGCGGACGAGGGCGCCATCTCGGGCGACCTCGTGGACGACGAAGTCGGAGTAGCGCTGCTTGAGCGCGCCGCAGAAGCCCGGGATGGAGGAGGCGAAGCGGGAGATGCCGACGTCGGGCTCGGCCAGCGGCGCGCGGCGCGGCGTGGGCGGATGGGCTGCAGCACGGGGGCGGAAGTGGGCGGCGGGCGGCCGGGAAGGGGGGTTTAGGGGTGAGTAGGGGCAGGGGTTTTAGGAGGTGGCGACCGCGCATTCCGTCGGGGGCGCGGTGGGAGCACGGCCGCCGGATTGGGGAGACGGGGAGCAATCTGCTATCCCGCTTGTGCGCGCGCGGGCGCTCTGTTTCTTCTTCACGCAGAGGGTAAACTGAGCAATGACGTGGCAGGCGCGGGCCGTCCGGCCTCCGGCGTGGGCCGTCCAGCGGGCCGAATTTTTTACATTTTAGCCTTTTTTTTTTAAATTTCTCACAAATAGACCATTGGCAGAAAGAATTCAGAAAATAGACCCTTAGCTCGGCGCCATTGGTGCTGGCGCCGAGCTCCTGGGCACGGTGGATGACATGGCAGTGAGCTCGGCGTCAGAGTGACCTCTGGCAAAAAGAATTCAGAAAATGGACCCTTAGCTCGGCGCCATAGGTGCTGCCGCCGAGCTCCTGGGCACGGTAGATGACATGGCAGTGAGCTCGACGCCAGTCACTAGAAACCACGACTAGGATTCCAGCTATGCAACCTAGAAACTAGATGATAAGATAATACATGTGGAACCCTGTATGAAATGAGTGATCTCGTGGTAATGTTGTAAGAACTACATCAAATGCCGACCATTTACGACCATTTAATTAGATGACATATGTTGGGTTTACATCTGTTGGTTTATCAAGTTGAGCATATGTAAAAACAAGACAAATGTGGATCTATTTTTGTTATGCACTTAACATAGCTATATCTCCTCAAAAGAATTACCTATCAATATATATTTGTTAATAAGATGTTGCTTTTCGCAGACACCAGATTTGTTTTTGAAGGGCACCTTACTGTGGGACATGAACCTCCACCTCCAGCATGGCTTGTTGCCCAGAATTTAACGCGGGGATTGAGCATACTAACTGAATTCTCTGGAAATCAAGATGGAAACAACAATGTAACAGTGCCTAGAGCAGAGGAGATTATCTATAAATAGTTAAATACATGTGGAACCCTGCATGAAATGAGTGATCTCGTGGTAATGTTGTAAGAACTACATCAAATGCCGACCATTTACGACCATTTAATTAGATGACATATGTTGAGTTTACATTTGTTGGGTTTATCAAGTTGAGCATATGTAAAAACAAAACAAATGTGGGTCTATTTTTGTTATGCACTTAACATAGCTATATCTCCTCAAAAGAATTACCTATCAATATCTCTTTGTTAATAAGATGTTGCTTTTCGCAGACACCAGATTTCTTTTTGAAGGGCACCTTACCGTGGGACAAGAACCTCCACCTCCAGCATGGCTTGTTGCCTAGAATTTAACGCGGAAATTGAGCATACTAACTGAATCCTCTGGAGATCAAGATGGGAACAACAATGTAACAGTGCCTAGAGCCGAGGAGATTACACCTGCTATAATGAACCTCCTAGAGACCATATCAGGCGATAGGGATCTAGAAACTGCTTTGGAAGAATCACTGCAGGTGTGTATGAATACTTAATAATCATTTCATGAGAATCCACTTCTTTAGTACATTGCTAGGTCTCTTGTCAGTGCACACTGCTAGGTCTTTTAACCAACTAAAGAAGGGTGCACAATTATATGCTTCTGATCTTTAGTTTGTCCAATCTCATAACAAACTACCCTTGTACACCAAATTTGCACTGCACTCAAGTGATAGTACTGATTTGCTCAAAGGCAGAGGTAATCTCATCATGTTTTGATGGATGGGGAAATAATTCTCTTTAAATTTATTATTATCATTGTTATTGAGACCTTGCATGTAGTGGGAAGGATCTAGCTATACAATTTGTAGTCAAGTACAACTTTCTAACTCTGCCATGTAAGTCTGCTTCAGGTAGCTGAAATTGTAATAGGATGTGAAAATATTGATCTCGAGTTACATTTTGATGCCAGGGAATCATTGAGCATCCACCAAGAGCACCCCCGGCTTCAAAGGAAGTTGTTGCCAATCTACCTATCATTACGGTTACCAAGGAAGTCATCGCTAGATTGGGTAGTGAGACGGAGTGTGCTGTCTGCCGCAAAAACTTGGTTGTGGATGACAAGATGCAGGAGCTTCCTTGCAAGCATCTCTTCCATCCTCCTTGTCTAAAGCCATGGCTGGTAAACTTCTTGTGAACCCTTCAAATAAGTAGGTAGATTTGGAGTGGAGGAGCATCATTGTTGCAATCAGTGTATCTAACCAACCATGACTTTTTGTTTCATTTAGGACAAGAACAACTCCTACCCTATATGTCGGCATGAGCTGAGGACGGATGACCATGCGTATGAGAGTAGGAAGGAGCGTGAAAGGGAGGAGGAAGAAGATAGAAGGGGTGCGGCAAATGCTGTCAGGGGTGGGGAATTCATGTATATCTGAACTCAACAGTACCAGAATGTAATCACTTTGATGAACTTCATGATTATCTGATGCATTACTGTCATACACCTCTTGTTCTCCACAAATACTAGGTATAACCATGTGCTACATGTACCTAGTTACATATCTTGTGATCAACCTCTGATATGTGCTATGTGTTGTCTATGTTCGTTTATCTTATCATCTAGTTTCTAGGCTGCATAGCTGGAATCCTAGTCGTGGTTGGTCGGGGTTAAATGGCAGTGAGCTCGGCGCCAGAGTGATTGGCGCCGAGCTCACTGCCATGTCATCTACTGTGCCCAGGAGCTCGGTGCCAGAGACGCTAACACCGAGACATGTTATCTCGGCGCCAGCATCAATGGCGCCGAGCTAAGGGTCTATTTTGTGAATTCTTAACGCTAGGGGTCTATTTATGAGAAACTTTCAAAAAAAGGGCTAAAATGTAAAAAAAAATCGGTCCAACGGGTATATGTGCTACTCCCTCAGTTCTTTGAGGCTTTTATAGGTATGGCATTAAAAAAGTTTGTAATTATACACAAGCCATTAAAAAATTGACCGTACACGAGTGACATTGTTCTGAACTTCTTTGCTCTCCAAGCCATTCCGTTGGTGTTCTGTTCGTTTTTCACCGTTTGGGAGTCCTAACAAGTGGGTCCGGTCAGTCAAAACATCCATAATACCCTCTCGTCCCTATCCTCTCTCTCAAACTCTCTCTCTCTCTCAAACTTGATCTCTCTTCTCGTGCGTGCGGCCGGGGCGGAGCTCGCCCGCGCCCGCAGCGGCTGGCCGGGGCCAAGCTCGCCCACGTGCGCCCTCGAGCGTGCGCAGCAAGGCGCAGCAGGGCGAGGCCACGGCCATGGCCATGGTCACCGCGCGTTGGGCCTCATCCGCGACCGTCGGGCGTGGGCCGACACGTTCGGCAAGCGGAAGGAGACGCTCAAGGTCAAGGCGTACGAGCTCTCCATGCTCTACGGCGTCGACGTCACGCTCGTCGTCGCCGTCGTGGACAGCGACTGCGATGGTGGCGGCGCGGCCGTCGACGTGTGGGAGTCCACCGAGGGCATTGTGCTGGCCCAGTACCATGCGCTGGACCTGGAGGTGCTCTCGTGGCACACGCACCGGGCGTACCTCGAGGGCGGGTTGGGCAAGGAGGAGGCCAAGCTTGCCCACGTGCGCCAGGCCGGGCCCACCGGACTCGATCCCTAGGACAAGGTGCTGGGCGTCGTCGCCACGGTGAAGGAGGCGCAGGGGCTGCTCAAGGCCATCGATGTCGCGATACAGGCTGCGGAGAATAGGATGAGGGCACTGGGTCTGCCGGTCGACGGCGAGGACGGGGTCGGTGCTGGCATCGTGCTTAAGGGGGGTCACGCCGCTCGCCTTTGCTGGCGCGGACGGTTACCCGCTGCATGCCCTCGATGGTGGCGGTGACTACGACAACCAGGCCATATGGGCCAATGATGGCGTTCAGGCGTACGACTTCCAGCAATGCACCAACGGTAGCGGTGGCGTGGGCATGGAGGGTTACCACCTTCAGATAACGCCGGACATGTACGCCGTCGGTGGCAGCAGCAACAACAACAACGGCCTCCTCACGACGGACGACCACCTGTACCCACCGTGTGATGCTGGCACACTGCAGCACGGCTATGGCTTCCACCAATGCACAGGCACCGATGACTTTGGCATACCTGCTGGCCACCAGATGTAGGAGTTGTTGGGCTGGGGCGCTGCCCAGACCAATCTGGTCATGTGGAGCGCCAAGGAGCCGCACCATGCCATGGTGCCTGTCCACTACCCCTCCGTCGAAATCGGCCTCAGCTACATGGACACGACGGCGGCACTCGGTGTCCAGGCGGTGGTGGCTTGTCCTTTGCCATGGGCGCCAACTGCAGCTTCGTCAATGCCCCACCAGAACTCTCCCTCGCCATGGGCACCGCTGGCTGCATTGGCGGCCGCAACTTCCAACGCGCCACTAGTAGCCTTCTCCCACACCATCGGTGGCAGCAGCGACAACTTCACCAACACAACGCTAGCCCAGCCGCTCGCCATGAGCTATGGCGCCGACCTGACAATTGCCGGCAGTAGGTACGCGACATAGTGGCAGGCAGCCCAGCTGCCCTAGCGTGCCGGCAGTGGCCAGCAGTTCGGCGTTGAGCAGCCGCATTACCTCAGTGACCTGGAGGACACACAGTCGCAGGTGTCCCAGAAGCTCCAACACACCGACAACGGCCCGTAGTCCAACATCGAGCTACTGCATTACCTTAGTACGCTGGAGGAGGACACGTAGCTGCATTACCTTAGTAAGCTGGAGGAGGACACGTGGTTTGAGAGAGAGAGAGGATATGGATAAGAGGGGTATTATGGACGTTTTGACTAATCAAACCCACTTGTCAGGACTCCCAAACGGTGAAAAACGAACAGAACACAGACGGAATGGCTTGGAGAGCAAAGAAGTTCAGAACGATGGCACTCGTGTGCGGTCAATTTTTTTAATGGTTTGTGTGTAATTATAAACTTCTTTAATGGCATACATGTAAAAGCCTCCAGTTCTTTCAGTGTTCAGACCCCTGCACTCCTAAGTTTTCAGGTTGGATAACGCTTGGCCATGCCGTGCCTCACTCTGCCTCCATGTGACGCTTGCTATCTCCCGTCGCCCGCTCCATCCGTGCGGTCGGATTCACCGCCTCCATCGCGCCTCACGTTGGAATCAACATCCCGCCAAGACTAGCGCCGCTCGCCTGCGGCCGCCGTCGAGGCCCATGTCACCGATGAGCTTTGCATCAGCGACCTCTACAGTACTCTATGGCATCGAGCTCCATACCGACATTGAGCCCCACGTCAGACAAGTCTTTTGCAACCGTATGTTTCATACGTTTTAAATATATGTTTCATGTGTTTTATCAGTACATTTTATGTGTTTCATCTGAATATTGCAAAAGTAGACATGATGTTGTGTATATTGCAATGGCTACATACGTATGTTGCAAGTATATGTTCCACATGTTTCAGTTGTTTTAGACGTGTGTTGCAAATGTATGTTTCAAATATTTCAACTGTTTCAAATACATGTTGCAAGAGTAGACATTGTCAAATTACATTGGGACATCATAGCTTTTTTATGCCAATGCTGCTAGAACCATTTCTGCAAAATTCAAGCAGATCAGATCAGGTTTAAAATCTTGGAGCAGAAGGCTTTTCAATCTAAGTAAACTAATTTACAAGTGTAATTAGGTTTTCCTCTTCCTTGATGGCCTAGAAGAGCAAAGATGTTTGCCTGATTTTGAAGTGCGTCTGAGATCAATGACCAAAGAGCACCTTCAAAAACTTTTAGAAGCTAGAAGAATTAATTGGAAGCAAAGAAATACAGTAAGATGGGTAAAACTTGGAGATGAAAATACTTCTTTCTTCCACACCATGGCTACAATTGCACAGAAGAAAAACTTCATTGCAAGTTTGTCTTCTTCTGATGGTCACATCTTGACTGATCATAATCAAAAAGCTCATCTGCTCCTGGAATCTTTTAAAAACAGAATGGGTCAATGTGAGTTCAATGGCATTCACTATGACCTTAGCTCTCTTCTCACTACAACCAATTTATAACATTTGGATTTTGATTTTAGTCCAGAGAAAATTAACAGTGCTATCAGATGCCTCCCAAACAGCCGTGCTCTTAGCCCAGATGGATTTAATGGCTTATTCATTAAGAAGTGATCGAATACTGTCGAAGATGACTTTCTTAGGTTATTTAGGGATTTTTGTCATACCAATTTAGACTTGAGAAGCATCAATTCTTCTCATATTGCCTTGATCTTAAAGAAATCCAATCCTAAAACAGTGGATGACTTTAGACCCATCTCTCTATTGAATTACTCAGTGAAGTGCATCACTAAAATCCTTTCCATCAGGCTTCAATCTGTCATTCTCAAGCTAATTCACACCAATCAATATGGTTTTATAAAGGGGAGAACAATTTAGAACTGTCTTGCTTGGGCATTTCAATTTCTTCATCTCTGTCATCACTCTAAGAAGGAGATAGTCATTTTGAAACTAGACTTTGAGAAAGCTTTTGATAAAGTGGAACATCAAGCAATCCTGTAAATTCTCAAGTTCAAAGGTTTCTGAGACAAATGGGTGGGTTGGATTAATAGTATCCTAAGCTCTAGCACCTCATTTATCATTTTAAATGGTATTCCTAGAAAACCATTTAACTGTCTTAGAGGGGTTAGGCAAGGGGATCCCCTGTCGCCCCTCCTCTTTGTTCTAGTAGCTGACCTGTTGCAAAACCATTATGAACAAGGCATGGCAAGGTGGAGTCTTGAAACATCCTCTCACTAAAAAATTTGGAGGGGACTATCCTATTGTCCAGTATGCAGATGATACACTTCTCATCCTACCTGCTGAAGCAAGAACCTTGTTTAATTTGAAAGGCCTGCTAAGGAGCTTCTCAAACTCAACAGGGTTGCATGTTAACTTCAGTAAGTCATTCCTGGTACCAATTAACATGACAGCTGAAAGAGCCTTGCACTTTACAAATACTTTTAGATGCAAAGTAGGAAAAATGTCTTTCACATATTTGGGGTTACCACTGGGCACCACCAAACCATCAATTCAAGACTTCACACCTCTCCTATCTAGAATAGAAGGGAGACTTTCAGGGATCAACAAGTTCTTATCTTACCATGGAAGGTTGATTCTTGTCAACTCAGTGTTCTACCCTCCCCACATTTTATATGTGCACTTTGCAGATACCCCACAAGTCATCAAACAGATTGAAAGATATCGACAGCACGACCTCTAGAGTGCAGGTGACATACATAGGAAAGGTACATGCCTAGCAGATTGGGAAAGTTCATGCAGACCTAAGGAAGAGGGTGGTCTAGGTATCATTGACCTGAAAATTCAGAATTCTACTATGTTGCTGAAGCACTTGGACAAGTTTTATAACAATGTTGACTTACCATGGATGAATCTAACATGGTCTAAATTATATGGACATACACAGACTCCACCACATGCTAGGAGTCTTGTTGGCTCTTTTTGGTGGAAGGATGTCCTTAAGTTGTTTGATAAATTTAAATCCTTTACTATTTGCATTCCAAACCAAGGCAATTATATGCAATTATGGGGTGATAATTGGAGTGCATCTATTCTGAAGAATTCTATGCCTCAACTGTTTTCTTTTATCAGAAAACCAAAATGCTCCATCACCTTTTTGCTAGAGCACCAGTAGCTTGAAAGAATCTTCGGCTTACCATTACCTGAACAGGCAGCACAACAATTGACAGATTTGTAGGAACTACTCGAGGCTGGTGACTTAGATGAAAACATCAATGACAGACGGACATATACTTAGGGGACCAGTGGTTTCAACATAAGGAGAGTTTATAATCATTTACATGGTGTTTGGGAGGCCTCACCACTATTCTTATGGCTTTGGTCTTCAAGTAATCTTGGCAAACATAAGTTTTTCTTCTGGCTGCTTCTCAGGGATAGACTAAATACAAGGAATTTGCTTAGAAGGAAAAATAAGGTAACATTGGGTTGGAAGAGAGTGCCTTTCATTTGTTTTTCGAATGCCCTTTTAGCCAGAGCTATTGGCACTATCTCAATATTCATTGGAATCTGAATCTTCAGCCATTGGACATGATCATTGAGGCTAGAACAAACTTCGGGAGCATCGTTTTAAGAGAGATAGTAGTAACAGCATGCTGGATCATTTGGAAAATGAGGAATTGCATCATTTTTTACAATGCCTCCTGTAACCTCTCGGTATGGAAGAGCAACTTCAAAGAGGAGCTTGTACTGGTGTGCATCAAAGCCAAGCCCAGCAGGAGCCTCGTTTTGAAACAGTGGCGAGAGAGTCTCTTATGATGCATTTCATTTCTTTTTTCTTTTGGGCCTAGTAGCCCTTGTAAAATGTAAATATTTGTAAAGTTTTGTACCATTTATTAATGAAAATAAAAAAATCAGGTAGGGAACTTCCCTGCTTGTTCAAAAAAGAGTAGACTGCATATGTTGCAACGGTAGGACTGATGTTGTAGAGGATATGAGATGTTATGACGGGAAAGTGGCGCGGCGGGGAATGGTGCCACGGAAGGGGCAGGAGCGCGTCGCGGCGGGGGAGGCGTGCGATGGGTCGCGCGGTCGGACGTAGTCACTGGCGTGTGGCGTGGGATTGGTCGCAGGGGGGTGTCTGATGCAGGCATGGGACGTGGCATGCGATGTGGGGCGCAGGTGATGTAACAGAACCGACCAATTATACGAAATTAAGTAAGAAAATCATCCGCCAGAGCAGACGATTTAGCAAACTTAAGCCCGTATAACCCGGTAGTCCGTGAAATCACGAAGGATTTCAAACCAACTTCCATTCCAGCCAAGATCGTAATAAGTTTAGCGGTAACCATCACATATTACATAAAAGTTCGCAATCTCAGATACATCAGAGTTTCAACATAGTTATTACAAAACCAGTTCGAATAAAAGTAGCGGAAGTCATTTGTTCAAACCACACACACTCACACGGAGTTCAAATATAGTGCCAGCGAATGATCATCTCCAACAAAAGCATTAGACGAGACGTAAGGAATGACCATGCCCATGGTCCTAAGCATCACCCATCGCAGGATACAGGCAGTTGATACAGTAGCCGTAATACATCTGCCCATCTGCAACAAGTGGGAATAAAACCCTGAGTACGAGAAGGTACTCAGCTAGACTTACCCAACATAACCGAAAATAAATGACACCAAGGATTTTGAAGGGCTTTATAGTAGGGTAGCTGACTCATTTGCAAAAAGAAGCATTTTTAGCATTTCAAGAACCTTTCTAAAAGCATTATTGCCAAGTTCATTATTATTAACCTGTCGACTAGATTTGCACCTGTACTAGAGTAAACATGTGATTAAGCAGATAATGATAATCAATGATCATTAAACAACTTCCATACTATCATACTCATTATAACTGTCCAAGTGTTCCATAAACATTTACTACGATGAAGTAACTCAAGTCAAGTGCTCACTATCCAGGAGCGATGGCGATTCGAATCGATTCCTAACCAGCTGGTGATTTATTCCTTACACAAACCTCACTCACCCGCTAAAGTGAGATATTGATCACCGAGTCAACTTTCCAGGTATCTTGAGTTTGCCAGGAACCACATGTACCCGGGGACCGATCGACTGCACTTTGGTCTTATCATCTCGCCCCCGTGTCCTACCACACCTGCTCCGGCACAGTGCGTTGCGGGCAATCTACTCGGCCCAAAAAATCTCCCAGCTTCGCGGTCGGAAGGTACTTTATCCGGCCAGCTAAATGTAAGGCATGCGTTCAACATGACTCGAGGCCCAACAATGGTCGGTCCTTAATCGACACAGACGGAAAGCACTACAGTCCAAAACTCTGCAAGTCTCCGTCCGGTCTCAACTTCATTTAACACTTAGTTATACCATGACTTCATAGTCATCCAAGCAGATCCAGGTAACCACCTATAGCTCGTAGGTGACAGGGAATCACCCGACTTCTACCGGTCTAAGCTAGCTAAGCATTGACTCGACTGCGGATACCTGGGTAACAAGGATATAGTATAACAAAGGTAGACAAGGTATAATGCAGCAACGGTTACAAACAACTCCTGAACGTAATGCATCAATTAAAGTAAAGCATTTAATTAAATCATTGCAAACTGGGAGAAAAATGCTCCGGGGCTTGCCTCTCTCGAAGGAGCTCGGACGGTGATCTGGGCACTCCGGAAGTTCCTCAACGTCCTCCTCGTCGGCTTCGAGCACTTCCTGCGGCTGCACCTCGAACTGCTCCTCGGGCTCCTCGGGTATGACGACTGGGTTCTCGGTTTGCGATCCTGTATGATGCAATGTGCATAAGTGCTTATGAATCGGTGCATCAGATGAGATGAATACAAGGGATATGTTTAAATGCAAGGTAGTCAACATCATCCAAGAAAATATACTACAAGCACATGTTATCTACTGCATTCTCTTCTACTACTAATATGTTAATTCAACACATTTTATTAAATGCTTCAAAGATACACCAAAGCTTTATTAATTTCTTAAATCCCACAAAAAGCAACACTTAATTAAAACCTAATTAATAATAGGTTTGAATAGCAACCTCTATTTTTCTTGCTTAGAAAAATCTTAGAAAATTACTATAGCATAGTACTACCCTAAGTAGTTTACTAACAGATTTTCATGATATTTGAATGAGTGGATTAGCCTACACAAAAATAACAAGCTATGGCATGATTTTGTACATGAAAATACTTTGTACTGTGAAAAGTGTCAAATAACAGAGTTAGTATTTTTCCTATGTTCTTCATAGCATACAATGACTGTACAAAATTTATCACATGCATGTTTTATACAAAGTTTGCTCTCTAGCTAAAATAACAAAAATCAGCCATTAAAGGTACTTGAACTACACCTCAAAATTTTCCCACAACACATGCATGAAACATATTTTTCCTAGGAAATACATGACATAAGAAGATTAACAAACTTGGAGTCATATTTTTCTGAAGCCTATAGATTTTTCTACATATTTTTCAAGTAATCAGCAATATACATGATTAAATAAAATTCTACCGAAAAGTATTTCAAAAATGACATGCAATAATTTTTCCAAGTAGATCTGATGATAAGGAACCTAGACAAATTTATTTTAACAGATTTGGAGCAATTTTGTGTATCCAAACATTTTTCAAACCATTTCTATTTTCAAATAATAAAGAAAAATGGAAAACAATTCCTTCAATCGCTACTGGGCCAGCCCGAACGGATTAGGCGGCCCATGACTACTTTTGGCCTATGCGGCCCGAGCGCAAGGAAGGGAAGACGGCCTGGCAGGCGTCGGCCCACGGCCTGGCTTGGCTGAGGCAGGGGCTACGCTGGCGCTTGCGCTGGCGCGGCGGCGCGGCTCGGCCACGAGGCCGGCGGCCATCTCCGACCATGGCAGGGTGAGCTAGCAGGCGCACGTGATGCGCGAGAAGATGGCGAATGCGGTAGGGTAGCTAGGCGGGGCTGGAGAAGAGAAGGAAGAGGCCTTCCATGGTGGCCGAGCACGGTGGCGCCATGGCCGGCGTGGCGAGGCTTGAGACGGCTCTACCTGAGCTTGGCAGGCGGCGCAAACGCGAGCACAACTTGAAGGAGGGCAAGGCAGAGCTGCGGGCGCATGCTTGCTGGCCGAGGTGGAGGAGCCACGGCGAATTTCACCGGCGGGTGCGTGGCGCGGCGAGAGGCAGAGCTACGGGCGCGCGGTGCTTGCAGAGAGGCGAGGCAGCGCGGAAGTGAGCCAGCGAGCGCACCGGCACCAGCAGGTGTAGGCGGGCGCGTGGGCGCGGGCGCAGGCCGGCTGCGATGCGCGGCGACGTCGACGGCGCATGGCCGCCACGCGGCGGGCAAGCTCTGCCGTGGTCGGGCGCGCGGCGCGGCCGACAGCGGGCAGGCGCGCGGATGTAGGCCAGGCGCGGCGCGGCGCTAGGCTGGGCCGAGCGAGGCGAGGCGCGCATGGGAGGCTGGCTGGGCCGACTTCGGTCGTGGGCCAGAAGTAAGGCGGCGGCCCACGAAGGAGGGAAAAGCCTTTTTCATTTGTATTTTCAAGGAATTTTTACATGCCATCTTTCAAATATTAGCCAACCATCCTAGATGATTTACAATAGTAGCCAACCATGTTTTACTAACCTAGCAAGCAAAATCAGGGCAAAACAAGTCTAACAAAGGTATGCAACATTCAGGTTTCACACATGTTTCAAATGTTTTGAAGCAGTGTTTCAATTGTTATTTACATGATTAGGCATGTGTGATTAGAATGCTTGATGATGCATGATATGCATGATTTGCAGTGACTAAATGCAGGCATAACACCGGGGTGTTACAGCCCTCCCCCCTTATAAAAATCTCGTCCCGAGATTTGGGTTACGAACCATTTGTTATAAAAATCTTCATAAGCTTTTTATAGATACTCTCCTATTTCCTAAGTTGCATCTCCCTCATCATGATGATCCCACTGTATCTAGTATGTTTTCACCACACTATTCTGAGTAGCACGTTCCTTAGTGTCTAACACTCGTACTGGTTGCTCACGATACACCAAATCTGATTTGAGTTGAATACCTCGAGGTTCTATTCTTTCCTCCGGAACACGCAAACATTTCTTGAGATGTGATACATGGAAAACTAGGAAAACGGTACTCATTGTCTCAGGTAACTCTAACTTGTAGGCTACCGGACCTCTTTGTTCTAAGATCTGGTATGGTCCTACGAATCTCGCGGCAAGCTTTCTTCGGACTCCAAACCTTTTCTTCTTCATTGGCGTGACTTTCAGATAAACATAGTCACCAACTTCAAACACAAGGGGTCTCCTTCTTCTGTCTGCATAACTTTTCTAACGTGATTGGGCTACTTTCATATTCTGCTGAATAATATGAACTTTCTTCTCGGCTTCTTCTACAAAGTCAATGCCATAATACCTTCTATCTCCAGGCTTGACCCAATTCAATGGTGTTCTACATCTTCTGCCATATAAAGCTTCGAAGGGAGCCATCTTGATGCTTTCTTAATAACTATTATTATAAGAAAACTCAGCTAACAGTAACCATGACTCCCAAGATCCCTTAGAAGATAATACACAGGCTCTTAACATATCCTCCAAAATAGCATTCACTCGTTCAGTCTGACCATATGTCTGAGGATGATAAGCGGCACTACGAATCAAACTAGTTCCTAAGCCTTTGTGTAAATGTTCCCAAAAGTGAGCCGTGAACTGTGAGCCTCTATCAGATACTATGGTCTTTGGTATACCATGCAACCTCACAATTTCTGCGATATACTTCTCGGCATATTGAGGTGGTCGATAATCTGTTTTGATAGGCAAGAAATGAGCGGTCTTGGTAAGACGGTCCACAATTACCCAAATCGAATCATGTCCTTTTTGAGTAGTGGGCAAACCCGTGATAAAATCCATACTTATATCATCCCACTTCCAACTAGGGACTGATAAGGGTTGCAACATACCGGTAGGTTTCATGTGAATTGCTTTCACTCGACAACATGTGTCACATCTGACAACATATGCTGTGATTTCTTTCTTCATTTTGGTCCACCAATAGCGAGATTTTAGTTCTTGATACATCTTACTACTTCCGGGATGGATAGATAGCTTAGAAAGGTGAGCTTCATCCATGAGTTTATTCCTAAGCTCTCGATCCTTGGGAACCACAAGATGGTCGTCAAACCACAACACGCCATGTTCATCCACTTTAAAGTGTTGAGACGACTTTTCTTTTATTTTCTCTTTGATGTGGAATATTCCCTTGTCGGTTTTCTAGCCTTCTATTATCTTACTCTCCAAAGAGCAACTAATCTGAATACTATGTAATACAGCAGGATGCATTAGATCGAACCCATCTTCAAGTAATGGCTACACATTCAAGTAATGTGACTTTCTGCTCAAAGCATCTGCCACTACATTGGCTTTTCCAGGATGATATTGCACATTCAAGTTGTAATCCTTGATCAATTCCAACCATCTGCGCTGTCTCATGTTTAGCTCTGGTTGGGTAAAGATGTACTTAAGACTCTTGTGATCTGTGAAAATGTTGCACACATTACCAAGTAGGTAATGTCTCCAAATTTTTAGGGCGTGCACAACTACAGCAAGTTCAAGATCATGTGTTGGATAGTTGACCTTGTGTTTTCTCAATTGACGTGATGCATAAGCAATGACTCTCCTTTCTTGCATAAGAACACAGCCCAATCTAGTTTTCGATGCGTCGCAAAACACATCAAATGGTTTCTCGATATCTGGTTGTGCTAGAATAGGAGCAGTGGTCAACAGTTTCCGCAAAGTGTGGAAAGCTGCTTCACACTCCTCTATCCACACAAACTTGTGATCCTTCTGTAGGAGACTCGTCATCGGTTTGGCAATTTTCGAGAAATCTGGTATAAAGCGATGGTAATAACCCGCTAGTCCTAAGAAACTTCTAATCTCAGGAACTGTGGTCGGTGCTTTCCAATTCATAACTTCTTGCACCTTACTTGGATCGACTGAAACTCCATTCTCTGACAGAATGTGACCAAGGAAAGGAACTTTCTTCAACCAGAATTCGCATTTGCTAAACTTAGCATATAGTTGATGATCCCTAAGTCTGGTCAAGACAGTTCTCAGATGCTCTTCATGATCTTTCTCGTTCTCGGAGTACACCAGAATGTTATCGATGAACACTACCACAAACTTATCCAATTCTGGCATGAAAACTGTATTTATCAAAAACATAAAGTATGCAGGAGCATTTGTCAAGCCAAAGGACATGACAAGATACTCATACAACCCGTATCTGGTGGAAAATGCAGTTTTCGGTATATCCTGTGGCCTAATCTTAATCTGATGATAACCGGATCTCAAATCTATTTTTGAGAACACCTTGGCCTTGGATAATTGGTTAAACAGAACATCAATATGTGGCAAAGGATATTTATTCTTGATGGTCACAGCATTGAATGGCCTATAATCTACGCACATTCTCAATGTGCCCTCTTTCTTCTTTTTCACAAACAAAGCGGGACATCCCCATTCAGACTTGCTTGGCCGAATAAACCCCTTTTTTGATAAATCTTCTAATTGCTTCTTCAGCTCAGCTAACTCATCTGGAGGCATCCGATAGGGTCTCCTTGAAATCGGAGCTATTCCAGGGACTAACTCAATTCCAAACTCAATCTCCCTATCCGGCGGAAGACCAGGTAGCTCATCCGGGAATACATCTGGAAATTCACACACTATCGGAATCTGATGAATAGGAATGACTGTCATAGCACATGTAACACTTATAAGGTGTGTTCTCCGAGGCAATGGTACTTGGAAAGTACCCTCACCCAGGGGATCCTTAAGGGTAAGTACTCGACTTCCAGTATCTATGACTGCTCCCCAATCCTTCATCCAATTCATCCCTATAATGACATCCAAAACTAATCCAGGCATAACTATTAAGTTCACTCGGAACTTCCTGCTACCTAATTCAAGGGTTGCCCCTCGAACCATCCGGTTGGTCAAAACATCAGCCCCTGCTGAACTTATACGGTAATCATAACCCAATTCTATGCATAGTTGTTCATGTTTCTGTGCAAATGCTTGACTCATAAAAGAATGCGATGATCCAGAATCAAATAGAACAACTGCAGGGTTTTCGTTGACAGGAAACTTACCAGCAGTGACGGGCTCTCCCTCAGGAATTTCATCCACTGTTGTACTATGCACTCTAGCATTATAAGTCTGCTTCTTCTTCTTGGGTGGGTACGGACAAAACCTCGAGAAATGGCCGGGTTGATCACAGTTATAGCAGGGTCCTCTCACTGTCCCGGCAGATCCCACAGCTCCCTTGGAACTGCCTTGTACCGCAGTTGCGGCTGCTTTGTTGGGCTGTACTACCATCTTGTACGGCTTCTGAGGTCCATGAAAATTCTGACTTCTTTGCTGAGGTGGCCGGAATCTAGCGCCAGGTGCCGATGGGCGATAAGGAGGACGACCTCCCATAGGTGCTCTAGCTTGCGACGGCCCACCTTCAAAGGCTCTCTTGCGTGTCTTGGGTGTGGTGCTAGCGTTGTTATTCTTCTCCTACTTCAGACAGTCACTGATGAAGTCATTGAATCTGATACGGTTGTGGGTACCAACATGCTTCATTATTTTTGGATTGAGTCCCCTCTTGAAACTGGCTATCCTTTTAGCATCTGTGTCAACCATGTCGGGAGCATAGCGATACAAGTTGTTGAAGGCATGTAGATATTGCGTCACGGTCTTGGTGCCCTGGTTCAACGCCAGAAACTCTCCCAACTTCATTTAGGTCAGCCCGGGTGGAATATAGACTCCACGGAAGGCCTTAGCAAACTCTCTCCAAGAAATCTGAGCATTTGGAGGGAAGGTGGTGCGATGGTGCTTCCACCACATTCCCACCGGTCCCTGCAATTGATGTGCAGTATACTCCGTTTTCAGAACCTCAGTCATCCTCAACACATAGAATTTATCTTCCATCGTGTTGATCCATTCCTCAGCGTCGAGTGGCTCTGTTGCTTCCTTGAATACTGGCGGCCTGGTGTCCATGAAATCTTTGAAGCTGCTATATTGGTTCACTCCCATGCCACCACCTTGATTGTTACCACGTTGAACGTTGTTGGCGATGGTGCGTAGAAAATCCTCCATGTTCTTCTGAGATTGTTCCGCGTTGCGCTGACTCCCGAGCAGCTGTGCGAGGAACATCTCGGGGGTAAACGGGGGAGGAGATGGCAAATGTGGTTCATGGGGAGGCTCATTGTTGTTGCCATGGTTTCCACCACCACCACCAGTCCCAGCACCGTTAGCACCGGTCTCAGCGGCCTCATACATGGTTCGGCGAGTGTTTGTCATCTGCATATTTCAGCAACAAGTAATGATTGAGTGAAGCTGTAATAATTGCGAGTGAAGGAAAAATTATGCCGTACTGAATTTACTGGAGAGAATAAATTCATACAATAAAACAGAGGCACAACAATCGCATCCCAATTAAAACAACAGCACTTAATCAAATTACTTCAACGGCAAACATCGCGTTCATACAATCAAATTGCCAGCATACATACACTAGACTTTTTATGCGTTCAGATATCGCATTCGAAAATCAAGTTCCAACCACATGCCAAGTCTCTTATGTTCGAAGCAACATACAATATTTTACATGCCAACAAAAGAAAGGTCATCGCGACAGGACCTAGATACTAGCGCAAGGCAACTAGCCTACTCCTCGGGGCCATCGTCGGGATCAGAGACGTCACCATCGCCTCCAGGTGAAACTACAGGCTCATCCTAGTTGTCGTCGTCAATGTCCATGCCAGCGGCGTCTGGTGGAGCATATGGGCCAACCCCATTGTAGAGCGCATGAAACTCCTCGTGCAGGTTGCCGTTATATTCCTCTAGCTCATCGACCCTCTGCAGCAGAAGGTCCCTCTCGTCCTAGGCTTCATTCCTTTCTTGAACCAACTGTCCTATCATGCGGTCTGCATTGTTGTTGGCTTGAGTCAACGTATGCACCCGTTGCATAGCTCTATCACCTCTCTCAACCGCCTGATCTCGCTGTAAGTTCATATCAGCCAACTGCTCCTGCAAACTAGCTATAGCACGTGCCTGTCTCTTTTTTTGCTTTCTCCCCTTGAGCTTATCTTCACCACGCAAGCCAGTCAAAGTCCAGTAGGTACTCTCGAGACCCTCATACGCTCTGATGGCGGCGAACATAGCACTCATTGCCTGGTTGTCGCTAGCCTATCCTTCAGCTGGACCTCTGACCAATGCACTTCCCTAAGGCTGAACTCAAATGGCATCACGAGGATCATCTCTAGGAAAAGTGCTAGCTAGAGATGCTGCAAGCTCACTGGGAAATCTGCTCATAATGTCCCTGATGACACGGAAGGCTGCTCCCTCTGCACCCTCAGCTGGAGTGCGACCCTCAAACTCCAAATGCCAACCATCCCAATCTGGAGCATCACCAAGAGCAGGAACCGTGATCTCCACCACTACAAGTCCATCCTCTGCTAACTGGCTCTCATTCCAAGAGTACACCGGCTCTTGACCCTCTGGGTACCCCACATCATGGAGCACTCTCCAAAGCAAAGTCGGCATGCCAAACTCGCTCAAGAAGGTGTCCGTGGTGCGGTGCTCCCTCAGGGCCAACGGACGTCGAGGTGCTCTTCCTCCGGTGGACTTACGGGCGGTCTGCTTCATGCGGGCCATCTGTAGCAAAAGTTCTTTTATTACCTCGGGGAAACATATTTAGGTGATACAACTTTTATCAAAATAAGATAATCAATTTATAAGGGGAGGAATGCATGACATGAATGAAATGCACAAGTAACATGATGTATGTATGTGCCGTACGTTCTCACAAACTTAGGAAATAAATACTTTCTAACGACTAATTCGGTGTCATACAAACACTCTCAAATACGTAGCTAATACGTTCTACACGATAGCGTTGTTATGTACCTACAGAAGATTCATTTCAGCCCAATTCCCAATGAATGCATAAAAGCAGTAAATTTTATCTATACGCTCTACATGAATCCCCAGATATGTGTACAACGGTAGTAACTACCCGAACCATCGTCCTATTGACGGCATCGCCTCAACAAATGGAAGACCCATACATGAGATGCCTTTGTAAAACATGCGTAGAACATGTAATTACTCCAGCATCTTATAAGCATTCACCCTAGATCGGCGGTGTATCCGATCATGCTCTCACAACTCACACTTACCGAGGTGTAGAGGCAATTAATCCATACATTACCACTCAAACAAGTGGCACTCATACAATAGCACGCCGTATGAGCGACGAAAGAGAAATATGATGCAAGAACCCCAAGTCAGTACTTAATTAAGTCACCTAGAGTCCTTAACTGGGCATAGAGGATATGACCACTGGCACACTTTATGGTTTGGAAATCACGTTTTTCAAATGCCTTTTTGTTTTAAATACACTTATGAACAGTAACATGCTAAACCATGCTCTGATACCAGCTGTAACAGAACCGACCAATTATACGAAATTAAGTAAGAAAATCATCCGCCAGAGCAGACGATTTAGCAAACTTAAGCCCGTATAACCTGGTAGTCCATGAAATCACGAAGGATTTCAAACCAACTTCCATTCCAGCCAAGATTGTAATAAGTTTAGCGGTCACCATCACATATTACATAAAAGTTCGCAATCTCAGATACATCAGAGTTTCAACATAGTTATTACAAAACCAGTTCGAATAAAAGTAGCGGAAGTCATTTGTTCAAACCACACACACACTCACGCGGAGTTCAAATATAGTGCCAGCGAATGATCATCTCCAACAAAAGCATCAGACGAGACGTAAGAAATGACCATGCCCACGGTCCTAAGCATCACCCATCGCAGGATACAGGCAGTTGATACAGTAGCCGTAATACATCTGCCCATCTGCAACAAGTGGGAATAAAACCCTGAGTACGAGAAGGTACTCAGCTAGACTTACCCGACATAACCGAAAATAAATGACACCAAGGATTATGAAGGGCTTTATAGTAGGGTAGCTGACTCATTTGCAAAAAGAAGCATTTTTAGCATTTCAAGAACCTTTCTAAAAGCATTATTGCCAAGTTCATTATTATTAACCTGTCGACTAGATTTGCACCTGTACTAGAGTAAACATGTGATTAAGCAGATAATGATAACCAATGATCATTAAACAACTTCCATACTGTCATACTCATTATAACTATCCAAGTGTTCCATAAACATTTACTACGATGAAGTAACTCAAGTCAAGTGCTCACTATCCAGGAGCGATGGCGATTTGAATCGATTTCTAACCAGCTGGTGATTTATTCCTTACACAAACCTCACTCACCCGCTAAAGTGAGATATTGATCACCGAGTCAACTTTCCAGGTATCTCGAGTTTGCCAGGAACCACATGTACCCGGGGGCCGACCGACTACACTTTGGTCTTATCATCCCTTCCCCGTGTCCTACCACACCTGCTCCGACACAGTGCGTTGCGGGCAATCTACTCGGCCCGAAAAATCTCCCAGCTTCGCGGTCGGAAGGTACTTTATTCGGCCAGCTAAATGTAAGGCATGCGTTCAACATGACTCGAGGCCCAACAACGGTCGGTCCTTAATTGACACAGACGGAAAGCACTACAGTCCAAAACTCTGCAAGTCTCCGTCCGGTCTCAACTTCATTTAACACTTAGTTATAACATGACTTCATAGTCATCCAAGCAGATCCAGGTAACCACCTATAGCTCGCAGGTGACAGGGAATCACCCGACTTCTACCGGTCTAAGCCAGCTAAGCATTGACTCGACTGCGGATACCCGGGTAACAAGGATATAGTATAACAAAGGTAGACAAGGTATAATGCAGCAACGGTTGCAAACAACTCCTGAACGTAATGCATCAATTAAAGTAAAGCATTTAATTAAATCATTGCAAACCGGGAGAAAAATGCTCCGGGGCTTGCCTCTCTCGAAGGAGCTCGGACGGTGATCTAGGCACTCCGGAAGTTCCTCAACGTCCTCCTCGTCGGCTTCGGGTACTTCCTACGGCTGCACCTCCTCGGGCTCCTCGGATATGACGGCTGGGTTCTCGGTTTGCGATCCTGTATGATGCAATGTGCGTAAGTGCTTATGCAATCGGTGCATCAAATGAGATGAATACAAGGGATATGTTTAAATGCAAGGTAGTCAACATCATCCAAGAAAATATACTACAAGCACATGTTATCTACTGCATTCTCTTCTACTACTAATATGTTAATTCAACACATTTTATTAAATGCTTCAAAGATACACCAAAGCTTTACTAATTTCTTAAATCCCACAAAAAGCAACACTTAATTAAAACATAATTAATAATAGGTTTGAATAGCAACCTCTATTTTTCTTGCTTAGAAAAATCTTAGAAAATTACTACAGCATAGTACTACCCTAAGTAGTTTACTAACAGATTTTCATGATATTTGAATGAGTGGATTAGCCTACACAAAAATAACAAGCTATGGCATAATTTTGTACATGAAAATACTTTGTACTGTGAAAAGTGTCAAACAATAGAGTTAGTATTTTTCCTATGTTCTTCATAGCATACAATGACTATACAAAATTTATCACATGCATGTTTTATACAAAGTTTGCTCTCTAGCTAAAATAACAAAAATCAGCCATTAAAGGTACTTGAACTACACCTCAAAATTTTCCCACAACACATGCATGAAACATATTTTTCCTAGGAAATACATGACATAAGAAGATTAACAAACTTGGAGTCATATTTTTCTGAAGCCTATAGATTTTTCTACATATTTTTCAAGTAATCAGCAATATACATGATTAAATAAAATTCTACCGAAAAGTATTTCAAAAATGACATGCAATAATTTTCCCAAGTATATCTGATGATAAGGAACCTAGACAAATTTATTTCAATAGATTTGGAGCAACTTTGAGTATCCAAACATTTTTCAAACCATTTCTATTTTCAAATAATAAAGAAAAATGGAAAACAATTCCTTCAATCGCTACTGGGCCAGCCCGAACGGATTAGGCGGCCCACGACTGCTTTTGGCCTACGCGGCCCGAGCGCAAGGAAGGGAAGACAGCCCGGCAGGCGTCGGCCCACGGCCTGGCTTGGCTGAGGCAGGGGTTACGCCGGCGCTTGCGCTGGCGCGGCGGAGCGGCTTGGCCACGAGGCCGGCGGCCATCTCCGGCCATGGCAGGGCGAGCTAGCAGGCGCACGTGATGCGCGAGAGGATGGCGAATGCGGTAGGGTAGCTAGGCGGGGCTGGAGAAGAGAAGGAAGAGGCCTTCCATGGCGGCCGAGCACGGCGGCGCCATGGCCGGCGTGGCGAGGCTTGAGACGGCTCTACCTGAGCTCGGTAGGCGGCGCAAATGCGAGCACAACTTGAAGGAGGGCAAGGCGGAGCTGCGGGCGCGTGCTTGCTGGCCGAGGTGGAGGAGCCGCGGCGAATTTCGCCGGCGGGTGCGTGGCGCGGCGAGAGGCAGAGCTGCGGGCGCGCGGTGCTTGCAGAGAGGCGAGGCAGCGCGGAAGTGAGCCAGCGAGCGCACCGGCACCAGCAGGTGTAGGCGGGCGCGTGGGCACGGGCGCAGGCCGGCTACGACGCGCGGCAGCGTCGACGGCGCATGGCCGCCACGCGGCGGGCAAGCTCTGCCGCGGTCGGACGCGCGGCGCGGCCAACAGCGGGCAGGCGCGCGGATGCAGGCCAGGCGCGGCGCGGCGCTGGGCTGGGCCGAGCGAGGCAAGGCGCGCGCGGGAGGCTGGCTGGGCCGACTTCGGTCGTGGGCCAGAAGTGAGGCGGCGGCCCGCGAAGGAGGGAAAAGCCTTTTTCATTTGTATTTTCAAGGAATTTTTACATGCCATCTTTCAAATATTATTTTGAGCAAGAAAATGACATCTTTTAAAAATGTACCAAAAATAAAAGTTGACTAGAATTTAATTCTCTACAACTTTGCTTTTATGACCAAAGCCAAATTCTTTCTAGATTTTGAATTGTAAATTCAAAGTCCAAGTTTAACTCAAAATCCTAATTTTTGGGAATTTATTTTTGAAGCCAAATTTCGAATTAATTTGAATACAACCTTGCTCCAAAAATTTGAACTAAACAATCCTAGATGATTTACAATAGTAGCCAACCATGTTTTACTAACCTAGCAAGCAAAATCAGGGCAAAACAAGTCAAACAAAGGTATGCAACATTCAGGTTTCACACATGTTTCAAATGTTTCGAAGCAGTGTTTCAATTGTTATTTACATGATTAGACATGTGTGATTAGAATGCTTGATGATGCATGATATGCATGATTTGCAGTGACTAAATGCAGGCATAACACCGGGGTGTTACAGGTGCCAGAGCTGCGTCCGGACGGGAGGTAGCGTCGGGACGTCCGGGCGCTAGCCACGCCGTTTCAGGTTAGCTCCACATTTTTAGCCAAATGATTCAGCTACACGTTGTGAGGCCGCCTAAAGGAGTGCTCCACAAACTGTGTTTTTAGAGCTGCTTCACAATAGAGTTTGTAGAGCAGAGTTCGTGAAGCAGTCCCAAACACCCCCAATATAGAGGTACTAAGTCAAACATTTCTAATTCTAACTATTAATTTTAAAAATATATCAATTAGCAAAGTAAGATTTATATCTTTAGAATCCCTATATGATCCACCGGCGAAATCAAATGTTTTTCTTAGGATGTTGTTACCTACAATAACTTCGATGGTTGCTACAACGAAACGTCATTGCAAACCTTGATTTCATCAACAAGTGACCATATTAGAGCCATTAGTTGTAAGTGTAGGTTGCTCCTGGGCATTCTCCACGAGGACACAATCAATCTTATCGCCAATGACCACAAGCTTGGGGTGTTTGGTTTCTTTTACTAAAATTTAGTCGCTGTCACATCGAATATTTAGACACTAATTTAGAGTATTAAACGTAGACTAATTACAAAACTAATTGCATAAATTGAGACTAATTTACGAGACGGATCTATTAAGCCTAATTAGGCTCATGTTTAGTCTTTCTAATTAGTATTAAATACGACATCTACTAAACTTTAATCCCTGTATCAAACGTTCAAATGACTAAGGTCTAAAAAATGACATGTGCAGTGATTGTAGGTTGACTGCCGTATGGGCGCGTATGTATAAGTCTTCCACGTCAGCGCCACCACACAAGGTCTCGACGAGGGGGTGGGGGGGAGGCGTCTGCTGGCGCTGCAGCGCTGACCGGCAATCCACTTCCGAGTCTCGCTTGCGCCGCCCGACACGTTGAGGAATTCCACATTGAGACACATGTGAGGCCAGTGTTTCTCGGCGTGCCGTTGTCTGCGTCTCACTACCCTTCGTCTCTGCTCTGCTGCTACGTCTCGTGTCAGGCTGTTGTCAGCTAGCTTGGGGGGTGGGGTAGTGGGGCACTACGGCCGGCCATGGCCGCCGCGGCGAATACACCTCAGTGTCACCAGCCGTGGCAGCTGGTCGTCCCAGCGAGAGCGAGCGCGGGCCGCCGCACGCGATGGCCAGCCGCTGCCGCAGGAGTCGGAGTTGGCGGTGCGCGGAACGCATGGACGAGCAGGCCACCACCGCCTGCAGCTCGGCACGCCGTGAGGGCCAAGGCCGGGGCGCGGCCGTCGTCGCCGCCGGACGCCGTGACCTACAGCGCAAGCATCTCCACCGACACGCCCCTCCACGAATCCCCCGGGGTAAGCCAGCTACCAGCTACCAGCTACCACCTAATCTCTGCGAGTGCGGCCATAGATGTGGATTGGGGCAAAAATTGAAGCTGTCCCGGACGGGCCGTGCGTGCGCGTGCAGGTCTCCTTCGACGAGTACCTCCAGGACCGCGCGCGCGTGTTCCGCGCCATGTTCCCCGACGAGAGCAGGAGCCAGCGGGTCGGCGACGTACGTAACCACCACCTCACGCGCCCGCTCCTGTCGATTTCTCCAGCTCGCCCGGCGAAACCGATAGATTTTGGGTTCTGCAGGGGGAGTGGCGGGTTCAGATGCTGCCGCTGCAGTTCCTCCTCCTCACCGTGCGCCCCGTCGTCGTCATGCAGCTACGGCACCGCGCCGGCGGGCTCGACCTCCGAGTCGTGCGTATAGCTTGACCAGCCGGCTGGCTTACCAGAATTCTTCCTTCCTTCTCCTTCGTGTACCAGCACCTGCAACTGCGAGTGGTGATCGAAATGCGCCTTTTTTTTGGCTGTGTCCCTTTTCAGACGGAGTGGGAACTGGGGGGGCTGGACGTCAGCTACGCCCCCTCCAGCTTCGACCTCGGCGTGAGCGGGTCGCTGTACGCCGACCGGAGCCGGAGCCACGGGTGCCGGATGAGGGGCCACCTGGAGATCGCCATCACCTGCGTCCTGCCGCCGCCCCTGCGCCTCGTGCCAGAGACCATCCTGCGCGGCGTTGCCGAATCGGTACCTAGCTCAGTAGCTCTCGCCTCGCCTGGCATCCAAAACGGTACTCTTCCGATTCCTGAAAGCTGGAACCAAGTAATGCAATGCAGGTTCTGTCGAGGCTGGCGGAGAAGATGAAGCGGGACGTGGACGTCGGCCTCGTCACCGACTTCAGGAGGTTTCACCGGGAGAAGGCGGCAGCGTCCAGGGCCATGCCGACGCTGGACGCGACGGCATCGAGCAGAGACCAAAGCCTCTGAAAGCTAGAGTCGCTGACGATCCTAGCCTTAGCTTGTACATGGAGAGGCGTATGTGTGCAGCGTGATCATTTACATCTGGTTTCTGCTATACAGGAACTAATCTGAGACCAGAACACACGGAAACACGGCGGAGTCCAGTCCACTGTCTACATATGAATCGATCTCTGTAGCATCTTATGTAATCTCCCATCCCAGCACATCCAACGCGACCCTGACATGTACACCAACACCGCCACACGAGAGCGACCTACCCAAGAACAAAAACATAAGCTAGCGCTGTACCAGCAAGCACCGGCCCTCATCTCTGCCGCCGCCGGTGGTCAGAGGAAGAAGAGCGGCAACGCCAGCAGCAGGGCGCAGATCGCCCACCGAGCGCTGGACACTAGGCTCTCGGCGCCGTCCAGAGGGATCAGGGTGTTGGAGGGGCTCCCGATCCCCGGCGTGAACGTCGACGGCGGGGAGAGGCCGCTGGGGGCGCTCGCGGCCGGCGTGCCGCCTCCTGCCATGGAGCTGCATGCCGACAAGAGAAATGTGACGTGTTACAACTTACAAGATGGTGCACGTTTCTGACTGACATGTATGGTGCGCTTCTGTGATCTCAAGATGCTCACCTTCCCGTGAAGACGCACTGCCCCGAGCCTGAAATGAGAACAATTCAGATGAAAAGATCAGAGGTCGTGATTCAGACAATTCCCATCAAATTTAATGAAACTGAATCTCGGAACATTGGTACTGCGCAAACTTTGCTGAACCTGACTGAACCTTGCCAAGGACGAGGACATGCTTTCTCTTGCAATTGCAAGGAACATTTCATATTGACAGGTAATAAACAGTAGACTTACTGGGATCAGCGGTGGTGGTCATGGCCGTGCCGTTGAAGTTGCAGGAGCCGCCGGTGGCAAAGTTCTTCTGGTAGTAGTCGTTGTACGCGTAGGACGCTAGCGCCTCCAGGTTGTTCTGCTTGTAGCACGGTCCGCCGGGCTGGATGGGCGCGCAGTTCGCTTGGCCCGGCCCGCACGCCCAGTTCAGTCCAATCTGCAGCGCCGTTGGGTCCGCGCCCGGCTTCGCCACACAGAACATGCTGGTGGCCAGCGACCTCCTCTTGCTGCCGTCCTCTGAGTCTGGAGCGACGGTGGTTTCAGCATGGCTGCCTGCACATTGTAGGAACAGAGCACGTTGTGAAGTTGCAACAAATGAAGAAACTGGGGGCTGGGGTTGGAGCTACTGCAGAAAACATCAGAGCAAAGAGCGTTCTCGTCTACAACACCGCCCTCATGCAACCCTACAGACTCCACGGACACATGAAAATATATCTATATTTGCAAATAAGTGGGGGTGAACTACACTTGCTCAAGGAAAAAGGGTAAAAAAGTACCGGAGATCCGCACACACAAAGAGCATTTTCACTGATGTAAGACTACATGGTGCTCCGAGCTTCATATAATCAGATATTTTGCAGCATAAACCCATCCCCAGCCACAAAAGTAGCACCGCCTTTTATGGTGAAATTTTCAGGGGCATTGGGAATCTCAATAATGAGAAAAAGGAAGTGAGAAAGAAATGGATGCGGCTACTGCAGCGAAAGCTACGTTACACGTACCTGATACGTTTGCCAGAAGGAAGATGAGCAGGAGCAGGCATCCGTGCAAGTACAATGTTTTGCCGAGCATTTTACTATTCGACTCTCTAACCGCCAACATTCTCAAGGACCACCTGCTACCGTAACAATGTGCTGAAATTTTAGATATAGTGATCGAGAGCAAAGGAAAAGGAACAAAGACATCACGTCAGCAAGAGCAATCGAGAGAAAACTAGTGAAAGCAATTCATCAAACAAGTTGTTCAAGGAATTAAAATATTAGATTTTGAGCATAATCAAGCAGGAGTTGTTGGCGCACAACATTATAGTACTTTTTCCATCACAGAATATGTACGTGTACGTCGGAGAGACACGTATATTGATTATCGAATCATGTGAAAGAAAAGATCTCAAATATTGTGGTTTTGTATTTTCGGATTGGGATGTCTAAAAGTTTTGAATGGTAGACAATGTGACAACATGGAGGAGCATCCATAGTCCTCTAATTAAAAAGAGGACCAACATTTGATCTTCAATTCAATCTTACAAGTTACAAGGTTGTATGTATAGCAGCACTCAAAACTCCACCTTCATGATCACTCTTCTTTTTTTCCTTATAACCCTAGACCCTTGTGGACCGAATTACATATTCGCACCATTATAGCATGACGTGACAGAAGCGGAACAAGAGACGTCTCTTGGAAAACGAAGATAGTGAAACGCATGCGTCACAGTCATACTCCAAATTTCTAATCCTACTCTTCAGTCTTGACTCACAATCAAGTAAAACTATTGCGTCGGCATGAACTAATACCACTTCCTTTCCCCCTTTTTGTGCTGCTTATTAAGCTGAAAGAAACATCGACCTACATGGTAGATGAATTTCTTCGCTGCACAGGTGCATATATCCTATTATATTCTAGGGAAATTCTCCGCGGATCCTGAACTACTGATTTGATCTGTAATCTATGGAGAGAAAATAGTATTGGCTGGTAAAAGAGCAGTAGGTTGATCGAATTGTGATAATTCAACGGATTCTGACGAGTGATTCTGCAACCTGATAGCAGGGGCGGCCCCAGCTTATTACTCCTTCGAGTTCCAATGCTCGGTTTCGCACAGCACAGGAAAGGAGAGAGAAGAGCGCATACCTGGCGGGTGCTCGTCGCCGGCGAAGGGACCGACGATGCTACTAGACCAGCAGCAGCGCACCTGGCGTAGGGCAGCGGCGGCGGTCGCCGAGTTGCGGGTGAGAGAAAGAGCGAGCGAGCACGCAGGGTGAACGGGGAACGGGAGAAGAAAAGGCAACAACTCTGGTGCTGTTTGGAAGGACCCTAGACAGAAATCTGTGTGGGTCCACATCAGGAGCAGTAAGTAAATCGACCCATTTTTATTTTCTGGATGGAAGAAACCATTTCGGCACCTCTATAACCCTTCTGGATTTTATTAAAATAACAATATATTTCATTCATAAAAAACAATTCTCGCTTCTAAAAAAATCAAACAATTTTAAGTTTGATCAAATCTATATAAAAGATACTGACATTTATGATACTAAATAAGTATACAATATCACTAATTATGAAATATATAAACTGATATTATTTTATATAGAGTTGATCTGGTTTAAAGAGTTGTTACATGATATATCTGTATATAATTTTACCCGCATCCACCTGCTCATACCAACAAATCGGGGATTGAATTAATATATATTGCGAAAATGTAAGGGTTTAACTAAATAACAAAGGATATTCATGCAATTACATTTTCTTTTTTAAACAAATTAGGCGTTTATATAGTTGCTACAATGGTCGGCATATAAGAGAATGAATAATAATTAGAATTGTTGACTCTTCACGGAAAAAGAGAAGAAAATAACTACCACTGGCTTCATTATCTAAAAATGTACCACTGACTTGGAGGGTCTTATGCGAATATGCATGGAGTTTGGTTTAAGAAATTACTGTAACCGCATTGTATCCGTCAACTAATCTTTTATGATTACGCTTAAATATATGCTTGCGAAGGATGAGTCAATTTAACAGCCCAAACACTTATTGCCCAAACATGCTATAAGTTGTTCAAAGGATCATATTTATATCATGTTTCTACATAAGAAGATGGCAAGGAACATACAATGCTAAGGTAGATATAGCATTGCACGAATGGAAAAAGGGGAAAATCAACAGATTTATAGTGTTGGCGTAGTGGACTGAGCGGATAGGGGGAGGGGGATACGAGACCTATTTTGAAAGTTATATGGGTCAATGAGCATAGAGAATGGATAATATCCATGCTTAAACCTTATACTAATGATCAATCAGCATGTCTTTTGTTTTCGCTTGCACTTTTTTCCACTAATTCATGTTTCTTTTCCCACAACGACGAATCACTGTCTTTGCTCTGAAAGGAGAAGACATGGAATTTAAGATTCTATATAATTTGGAAGACAATCATAAACATCAATCCACAATCCACAAAAGGAAGATTAGCAGTGCAGATGTTCTACAGTTTTCCAACTGTTCTGTCCACTCCAAAGCAACTATGCACACGCTTGCGTAATGATCGAGCACATCCACCTCCCCCCCCCCCCCCTTGTATCTATCTATATCAATTCATTTTTCATGGACATTCGCTTTGAGTTTCACAAAAGCAACCAACAAAAGGTTGGACCTTTTTGTTTTCCAAATATTCGCCATGCTTCTTGTACCTTATCTTTTGTTGCACACGCTTGTAGGGCCATGTGGAGGGAAGATAATGGCATAGGTGGTTGGTACTACCACATCAGGCACAATGAGAAAATGGAGTCATCACCATCAAGAGTGCGGCTCCATGTGGTCAACAGTGGAAAAAACACAATGGCCACACCGGCCAAATCGTCTATATCTACATTCTTAATGAGAAATACTAAATGGCCTAGGGAGGCAAACCTTCTATTACATGTCCTTCTGCACTCTTTCTTTGGAATAAAATATTGAGAGAAGACGAAGAATATTAATGTGATATTCCATATACCAAGCACAGTCTCGAGAAAAGGAAATATTAAGCATAAAAACATGTAAGAACATGTCCAGTAGTTCAAAATAAATAAATAAACAATTGGTAAAGAAAAGTTAGGAGCATATTCGTTGGATTCCTCTAATTATTTTTAAAATCTCGCTTTTAAAAGAAAGAAGACAATTTTGCATTAGGAATTCCAAACTATTCCTTAATCACCCCAAACCACTTTTATAATGGGAAAATTAGGTTCTTGCCCTTGTCCAGTAGTTTAATTGTGATTTTTGCCCCTGCTTTTTTAACTTTGTATTTTTACCCCTGCTATTTTGAAATGAATGGTCCATTTGCCTCTGCTTTAGACGTCCGTCAGCTGGACATGGATTAAACGAATTAAAAAATTATAAATCTGAAAAGCAAAGGCGAAATGACCACACTGCCCTCTATCCTTATCGCCTCATCCCAAACAGAAGCACGGGTCGCCTCATCCCAAGTCTCGTACGTAGCTACATCCAGTCGCGGGCTTCCGGCGGCGGCAACGGCGGAAGAACCAGAGGGGCGGGGCTGCCTCCAAGGCGCGGGGCACGATTGCCTCCTGGCCGCGGCGGCTGCATCGGCGGGGCGCGGGCTTCCTCCATGTGGTCGTGGGAAGGTCGCGGCGCCCGCCCACGGGTCTCGGCGTGCGTGCGCCGAGCGGTGACGGCGCCCTGACGCGGGGCTCCGATGGCATCCAACCGCACGTCCCGACATCGCCCGCCACAGGCCACACCGAGCGTGAGTAGCGAGCGCACCAACAGAGCAAGCGTGGGGGCTATCGGCTTGCCACGGATCCGCAGGTGCCGCCATGCCAGCCTCCAAGCAACACCATTGCAGCGTTGCGTGCCGAGGCAGGGATGAGGGACGGCGATTCGGCAAGCTCCATGGATTCCTGCATCCGCCAGGTCTAAAGGAAGAAGCGAAGAAGCATGACCAGAAATCTGGAAGCAGCAGCGTGGCTTCGTATCCATATTTATTTCTCTCTTGTACATTTGCATTGGGACCATGTTCTTACTCTATATGATATTCGATTTTGAATTCAGCTATGAAAGATCGAATTTAGTTCATATCCGTATTTGAGGATATTTAAGTCTATATTGTATTTGTTTTAAAATATGAATATAAGTGTGGGAAGTGTGCTATCCAATTTGACGGCTAGGAACGATATTAAGGACATTGCTGCCTACTGATCATTGTCCATCTCGATTTTTTTAATTTTAACACTTTTTCAGACTTAATTTTAAATCTAACACTCTTGGTTTTTTAAACTAACACTTTTGGCCGCGCCTATTGCCCTGTGCCGCGCCACCGCGGCAGAGGGCTGACGTGACGGCGACCAGAAACGCTGGCCGTTGACGTGGTAGGGCTCTGCCGCGCCCTGATCGGTGGCGCGGTAGAGCCGGGTATAACCTCCGCCGCGGCCAGTCCCGTTGCCCGAGCAGCAAAACGGCCTAGGCGTCGCTCCCACTCTCGACTGCCGCCAAGCACGCCGGTCGCCGCGCCACGAACGGCGGTAGCCCGGCCCTCCATTGCCGCCTCCCTCCCTTCCCTTCCATTCCCCGGCTGCCTCCCTCCCTCCTCGTCCTAGTTCAAGGTAATGACGCACATTTTATTTTCGTTTGAATGGTGGATAGGATATTATGAATGGGAGTTAAGGTAAGTAGGAAAATTATGTTTGGGAACTATGGTGAAGATATTAGTATGACTTTGTCAATATCAAGGTTAATTATTTAGTTAGAAGTATGTTTGCCATGTATATTTTTGTTGCTATAATTGTTGTTTATAATATTTTAGTTGCATTGCAAATGATTACATTTTACATTAATTTGTGTTGTTTTGATTGGTGTTTAATTTGAACCGTTTTATTAGATGGAAGACATGTTTCAGGAGCAGTTATGGTGAAAACGGGGTCGTCCTAGAGAAATGTATCCCGACGAGTCTAGCAAAGATGCCTCCATCCCTCCTTAACTCCCTGTCTCTAACTGTGACTGTGGTCGTCCGGCCAACATGTTTCAATCGAGACATCCGGACACAACGGCTCATTGCTTCTACACGTGCAGTCGTTTTAATGTAAGTTATTATTTCCGTATATTTTTCTTCTTCATTTGTATTACTAGGTTACTAATATTTTGTTGAATTTTTGTTGTGTAGGCCTATGAGAGATGCTTTTTCTTTTAGTTGATCGATGGTGCAGATAAGTTTGATCCCAGGTACCTCCTTTTCGACGATTGGTAGAGAGGGCAACATCCACGAGAGCACTTCAAGCGGTGGGTTCCACCTACCCCTAACCCTCCTCCAATGATGGCTAAGGAGAAGCACTTAGTCGCAGTTAGACAACTCGAGGAACCTCCTCTGTGCCATTATGGAGACCGAGCCATGATAAACCCTGACAATACGTTAGAGTTTGTGTGTCCAAACAAGCATTAAGTAAGTGCAAAGTGTATGTGTTGAAATGTTGAGCTATATGTGTATGTACTAATGTCACGTTATTTAGGTGTATTCAATGGTGAAGTGTCATTTCAAGGAGTGATTGTATGGTCCTAAGAACAAATGGCCCGAAGAACCTCCAAAAGCAAAACAAAAGAAGAAAGAAAGGTTAATTTACAAAGCACCACCAGTCAAGTGCGAATGTGGTGTTAATTCTAACTATGGCCTAGTCCCTTCGGAGCTTGGAATAGGCCATTATTGCGGCCATATGTTGAGTACGAAGAGGTTCGTTATTTTTATGGTAAACAAGAAATCGTATTTTGTTTCTTTTGCTAAGACATATATGATATAATATTTCTTTTGAACAGAGCACTAGGAAATACAGGTGGGAACGTTACGATGGTCAAGCTAAGTTCTTGGATGAACTAAAGAAGAGGCAACTAATTGCAAGGAAGAGGGGATATGGACCTGACTACGTCAACCTATTCGTTAAACATCACAAAGAAAAGATGCGTGAGTTTGCTAGACAACGCGATATTTGTAACCCGGTCGATGTTGGGCTTAACAAAGGGGGATTAGAGAGACGGATGATGTTAGAGGAGGAGAGGGCAAGAAAGGAGGCAAGGGAGGAGACAAGAGTACAGATGCAGGTCTTGAACGAGCATGTTGCAACATTATGTGCCAGTGAGTGCTTGAACGCCTATTTTTGTTTCCTGATTTTAAATGTAATATAATCATATTGCTAACTGATTGCATTTTATACATGAAGGGATTGGATGTAGCGAGGAACATGCTGTAGAGGTGTCTCGTGCAAGGTACGAGGAAAAGAAGTTAGATGAGCATAGAAAGCGAGCTGGTCGCACCATTGAATCACCGATTGTGTTGTCTGATGAGGGGGACGAGGATGAGGACGACACTGCTAGACTTAGTGAGCTAATTGTTGTAGTAGAGGTGGGCTTGCAGGTGGAGGAGAATGAGGACGACACTGGCAGACTGAGCGAGCTCATCGCTCTAGCAGAGGTGGGGTTACAGGCGGAGGAGGATGACAACGCGTTTTTCACTTAGGCCACAGATGAAGCGGAGGCCGCTTACTACAGGCGACAGGCAGGTCAGAGCAACATAGGTGAGCCTAGCCACAGGAACAAGGTTGTGGTTGAGGATTGGTACTCGGATAATGAGTTGCTTACTCAGTATGTTTCTGACTGAGGGTTTTTTATTGCGTCATCTGTTAGTTCCATGCTTTATTAATGGTCAATGTAGCCATGTAGTAGAAATTCTATTGTGTTATCTTATATTCCATTTGAACTACTAATGTATTATACCCATGTATCATGTACTTGGATTACCCATAATTAATCTTAAGTGATCACATTTATTTGTATCATGCGTTAAAAATTTCTAAAACGAACATAATCATTTGTCGTGCCATAGCCCACGGCGTGTCTGTGCTGTACAAAACTATAGAACTACAAGCGGAGGTGGGCTTATAGGTAGAGGTGCTGTACAAAACTACAAGTGTTGTACAAAATGAACATGAAGCAAATAAATGGACGATAAGTTGTCATACAACATTTTCATTGGTTTATGAGTCTATAAGTTTTCGACGACAATATTCGTTCGACATAAGTTCGACGTAATGAACCAAGTCCCACGACGTAATGAACCTCGTCGTCCGGTACAAGAAGGGGGTCGTCGTACTCCACATCAAGAAGGGGGATTAGCTGGTGCGGCGTGGGAGGGGCCATCCTATTACAAAATGATAAACAAAGGGTTGCAGTATTCAAATTAACAATTTTCAGAGTAACATTATGTAGCATTGCAAAATTTGAACTATTTGTTTTGCAATACGAACACAATATGAAATCACCTGGTGTCTTCTATACCAGCTAGCCTTGTGGCTAGATTGTTTGCAAACGGAGCAAAGATTCCTGCCATGGGTTTCGTTGAAGTCTCCCCCACTGTACATGTCTTCGCCGTACCCTCTCATAGCATCCATGTCCCCCTTCAGTCGCTTCTTCTTCCTCCCACCCTTCCCTACCTTCATTAGATCCGGATACGACATGTAGTCATAACCATTATAAGGTGGCCACTATGTTGGGTCAAGGTATGGCTCGAAGCTCATCTCCCAAATACTAACGGTGTTCGAACGGAGATACAAGGGTGACATATATGGCCGATCCTTATAGTTGTACCCACAAACCCTGCAGGCCGTGATCATATGAGAGCAAGGGGCATGCATGATCTGAGGGATGTTGCAACTGCACTCTACCTTTTCAAGATCAACTTGGTAGCTTCATCCACCATAACGTTCGCCGCCTAGGCTTGTGCCACCCTTGCCCCGTACACTAAAGATATGGCGGCGGGGTCCATACGGCTCGGTGGTGTGCTGCTTGGCCAATTCCTCGGTCTCCTTCAAATGTTCAGCTCCGGCCTTACCAAAATGCCCCTACTCAGCTATATTCCTCTACGCAAGCTCCCACCTCTTCACAAAATATTCATTGCACTTATGAAAGGAGAACTCAATAATTTTAGACACAGGCAACGATCGAACTCCGGTGAATACACGGTTGAAGGACTCCAAGGAGTTAGTGGTCATGATGCCATACCTGAAACCCCCCTCGTCATATGCTTACGCCCACTGAGCCTTCTATTCCATCTACGCCTCTAACCAGGCCTTTCCCGCTGTATTTACCAACTTGTCTAGTTCTCTCTTTGTCTCCTTGAACTAGTGCTTTGTACGTACACAGCATAGAGCCTTTACCTTGTCACATATCTCCTGCTTCCACTGACGCCGCTAGAAATTAGCGGCAAAGTGTGTCATGCACCATCTATGTACTAGAGGTGGGAACCCATCTATATGCTCAGCTATAGCATTAAGAAGCCTTGCGTGATGGTCGGAGATCAAACATATAGTGTGAGTTGGGCCAAGCACTTGCACACGTAGAAGCCGCATGAACCCTGACCATGATTCATTATTCTCTCCCTCTGCCAAAGCAAATGTCATGGGTACTATCTAGTCCTCAGGATCAACAACAGCAGCCATCATCAAGGTGCCCCTATACTTTCCTGTCAGGAAAGTGCCATCAACAAGTACGACTGGACGACAAAACTAGAATGCATGTTCTATTTGCGCAAACGACCAGAACACATGATAGAGGACATGCCTCAATAGGTCTCAAAAAAACATCCCTCCGGTGTCCACAAACCATTTCAAGCCAGGGTTGTAATAATGCATTGCACATAACATGCGGGGCACCCTGTTGTACGCTTCCTCCCAAGTACCCCATCGAATCGCCAGAGCAATTTGCTTAGCACCCCAAGCCTTTCCATACATCACATCGTACCTAACGAATCTAGATATGGACTATTGTAAAGAAGACACTGAGATGTCATTGTTGTCATCAACGAGCCCTAATATACGACGGGCAAGGTAACGTGCAGTGAGCTGCTGATGATTTTCCTTCCCCCTATTGTCTAGGCAAGTGTGGGGTTCAACAACTTTAGTTATCCTTCACTTGCCATCACTCTGTCTCCTTCGTGCATTTAACCTCCACAGACAACCATTTTTGCATATCAAGTGGTACCTCAACTCTTGGTCCAAATGAGTGACGATGTACGGTCTATGGTGGTACATAGCATAGTCCTAAAGGAAGAGTTTCATCTCTGACATTGTGTTGAATATCATCCCCTTTCTAAAGGTTTCTGTCTCATGGTTATACAATGAATTCCTACACATCTGGAGACCGGTATCACAAACTACCATATCCATCATGCTGACATCCCTATAGTTTGGAACGCCCCTAAAAGGTACGTTCTTGGACTTTAGTTGCTCAAGCTCAGTCGCTGTGTAAGGTGGTGGTGGAACATACTGCTGTGCTTCGCTAATTCTGGCCTATGAATCATAGGGGATATCATCTACAGTCAAATATGTGACTAGTCTACCCTAAGCATGGACACCTTGCAAAACCTCAGTTGGTACTGGTAATGGCATAGTATGGACCGGTACTGGCATGACATCAGCCGTTGTTGCCATAGCATCTATACCTCCTTGGTCATCATCAGAATCGTCTAAATCACTGCTAACTACATCACTGATCCTGTCCTCCTCCTCCTCTTCCCGTTCGAACTCATTTACATCAAAGTCATTGCTTATACAACCTACTGCAGTTGAATGAAACTGCTCTTGCGTCAACTGACCGTCTAAATCCATGTTATCCTAAGATGCTTCCCCTTCGACCCCTAATTCTTTTTCATTGCCTCTGAAACCATCAATGGATGGGCCATCCTAAACACCATGCATCCTGTACCCATTCTCCACCACCACCTCAGCCATGGACACATTGGAACCTTGGAGAACCCTAGTGTAGCAGGACCAGTGAGCAGGGTCATGCAAGGGCATGAGGACATAGTGTACCCTAGTCTTCCCAGTATCAAACCTCCTAAAAGGTCCTTGTTTGGTTTTGGTAATTGAGTGACAACTTAGGTGGACTAATTGTGTTTATGTGAGATACATAGGTGATTAGTCCATAGGTACATGTGTATGAGCAACGTATGCCATGAAGGTGAAAATGGCTTGGAGATGTTGCAAAGCTCACACATGTGATGATGAAGGAGCTTAAATGCACATGAGTCATGTGATCAAGGTGGAGAAGATCAAGACAAGACTTGGCTTAATGGACCGGTTGCAAGCATGATGGGAGGGTCGAAGGCTTTGGAGTGATGGACCACGTGGCGGTGAAGCTTGAGCAAGACTTGGCGTCGATGGACGATGGCAACGGTGAAGAGCAAGTGAAGTCAAGATCGATGAACCAATATGATCATGTGATGATATGAAGTGGATCATATCATTGTTGATCATGTCGGTGCATGTGTTGCATCAACATTGGAGGAGATGGAATGGAATGCACAAGGCAAAGGTATAACCTAGGGCATTTCATTTCACCGGTCATAGGTGTGTAGAGAAGTTTATGACCGGGTTTAGGATAGATGGCCGTACTATCAAGAGGGGCAAACTTGTTTGCATATCGGTCATCTAGTGCCACTCGAGTGATCTAACTTTGCATCGTCACTAGGATTGAGTGGCGTGGCAAGTTGAGTGGCTAATCCTTTGGAAAATGATTATGAAAAGCTAACACACATACACATAGTGGTGTACACTTGGTGGTGTTAGCACATTTACAAAGGAGATGAAGTTGGAGTTGATGTGGATCAACTCAATGAAGAAACAAAGATGAGAAAGGTCCCATAGAGTGGACCGGACTCTAGTCACGCAGTGATCGGACGCTGAGGCTCAGCGTCCGGTCAGTAGTGGCAGTCAGCGTGTAGCGTCGGTCTATCGATCGGACACTGGCTCTAAAAGTGACCAAACACTGGTGGCAGTGTCCGGTCCTGTTGTCGGACAAAGTAGTGTCGCTTGAGAGTGACCAAACACTGGGGCTACGTCCGATTATGTCCAACCGGACACGTCCGGTCAGGGTCGGTACCTTACTGTAAATGATCGGACGCTGAGGGTCTAGCGTCCGGTCAGTTGAAGCTACTGCGTTCGATCAGAAGATGACCATTGAGATTAGAAGAATACCATTGAACATAGGTGACACATGGCTATCATCGGGCGACCGAACGCTGAGGTCCAGCGTCCGGTCAACACGACCGGAGCGTCCAGTCGACCCGACAGTTGCCTAGTGAAGGGGTAACAGCTAGTTTAGCCCTTGGGGCTATAAATAGAACTGGCCTTCGGCCATGGCTAGTGCTGAGCACCTTGGGGGACTTTGTGTCCATGCTTGAGAGTGCTTAGGAGCCCTCCATCTCACACATACTTGATAGTGATTATCTAATTGTGTGAGTGGGCGATTCTAGTGCGATTACATCATGAGGTTGCATCGAGTGGCACTAGGTGATCAAGTTGCAAGCTGGTGGTGCTTGGTACTCTTGGAGGTTGCCACCTCCTAGACGGCTTGGTGGTGGTCTCCGTCAAAGCCCACAAGAAGCTTGTGCGGCGCTCCGAAGAAGAGCTTCTAAGGGGCATTGTGCTCACCCCGTGGGAGTCACGAAGAGCAACTTTAGTAAAGTATGTCATTGAGCTACCCTCACCTTTAGGGTAGGTTCCTGCGGTGCCCGACATGCAGGCTTAGCGGGTGATGCTAATTAGCCGCCGAACCACCGAGTGAGCGGTCGACACAATGGGGACTAGCGTGTTGGCAAACATGTGAACCTCAGGAGAAAAATCATCATGTCAACCTTGTTCTTCCTGTTGGTTTGCATCCCCATTACACAAGCTTGCAATTACTTTTATACATATTAAGCTTGTGTAGTTGCTCTTGTAATTAGTTAGCTTGTGTAGCTTACTAGTTACCTTCTTGCTTGTGTAGCATAGAAGTAGCTCCTTGCGTGGCTAATTTGGTTTGCATAACCTTGTTAGTCACATTGCTTAGTTTATGTAGCTAAGTAATTGTGCTCTCTAATTTGGCATTGGTTGCCTTGTTATTGAGCATTGCTAGTAAGCTTAGTTGGCTTTGTGCTTTTGCTTACTAGCATGTGTAGGAGCTCTCTTGTCGCTTAAAGTACTAGTGGTATAGGTTTGTGTGACCTTACTTCTAGAATTGGTTAGGAGAGCTCTAGCTAGCCCGACACCTTTGTTGCTAATTAGTATCTTTGAAAGGTGCTAGTGAATATAGATAGAGGGTGTAGTCTTGGCTACACCGATAGTCATAATTCCGCACTTGTTTTGGTTAGCCGATGAGATTAAGTTTTAGAAAAGACTATTCACCCCCCCTCTAGTCACCATCTCAACCCTTTCACCTCCCCTTTAGTGTGAAATCATCGCCAAACTTTATATTCAAACAAACACAAAGGTCGTTGAAGCTAGGAGGTTCATCAAACCATTCCAATTCTTCTTCCATATCCTCAAACATACCATTCTCTCTCCTAACACTTCCTCCATACAAAACTCTAACACAACAATCCATCTACAGAAGTATTTCAAGAAACTTCATTAAGTCATCGAAATCATCATACGTAATGTCCATACTAACATTAATATATTTTCTAACTATAATTGTCGGTGTTTTGGACCGGCGGGCCCTCAACCAGCTAGTGAAAGTGTACTGCGTGCCCCTAATCTCGGATGGTGATGCAAAGAGACACAAGGTTTATACTGGTTCAGGCAATAGGTGCCCTACGTCTAGTCTGAGAGATCGATCTTGTATTCCTTGCACCGAGGTGCTTGTAGTAGGGGTTTACAAGCTAGGCGAGAGACGGAGCTAGTCCTAGGTCTCTGCATAGAGTGGCATGAGTTGCTTGAGATGTTGATCTCTCGCAGTGAGGGAGCATGCGTATTACAGAGTGTTGAGCGTCGCTGGAGCATGTGTGTCTGTGTGAGTCTACGTGAGTCTCTGTCTATCTATGCGTGTTCCTCTAGAAACAGCCTCGATCACTCCCTTTTATAGTTGAAGGGGGGGACAAGGGCGATACATGTGTTCGTTACATGGCGTATGTGAGCGGAGGTGGTATGTCAGAGCCCTGTGGCTTGTCACTGTGGCGGCATGGTCGACGGAGTAGTCTTGTCCTCGGTGCACTAGAGCGACACGCCGATCACGCCTGGTCCTATGCGACGTGGGAGCTCCTATGATGGCTTGACGCAGGGCATGGCGCATACTGTGGACGACGTGCCGACTGCTATATGTTGACAACGTAGAGAGCCAAGGCCTAGTTGGTACAGAGGCTGAACCATCACGGGGGGCTCAGCGGGCGCGAGTCCTGAGGCTATAGGGGTGCGGAGGCGGGTAGCCGAGGCTCGAAGGGAGCAGTTGGTCTTTTATATTGATTCTGAGGCTACAGGGACCCAAACATGACTCCCCATGTTGCACTGTCCTTAGAGCAGGTGGGGTTAGGCAGCACAGTGCCACATGAGTGTCAATCGTGGGCACAGTGCCGAGCACAGCGGGCGGTAACCCCTGCCCCGTCCTGTCTTGGGCGGCATGGTGTTGATGTGACTCCCATCTCGTCGGTCACTCCGCTGTGTTGAGCCATCATTTGGCTAACGTCGCGGGAGTGGTTGGTCACGTTAGTTGGACGTGACGTCCCGGTTGAGGCGGCGGTGATGGGGTAGCTGCCAAGCTAGCCTCAAGCGAGGCGGAGAATCGGCACCTTGTCCGAGGCCTTACTAGCGGGGCCTCCAGCGAGGCGAAGAATCGGCACCTCATCTGAGGCCTTACGGGTGGGGCCTCGAGCAAGGCGGAGAATCGGCACCTCGTCCGAGGCCTTACGTGCGGGGCCTCGAGCGAGGTGGAGAATCGGTACCTCGTCCGAGGCCTTATATGCGGGGCCTCGGGTGAGGCGGGATACTATCCGAGGTGGGCCGGGTGATCCAGCTGAGCCTCAGATAAGGTCAGGGTTTGCCGGTGATTTGTCTCATGGCTTCAATTTTTACAAGGTCTAAGCGATTTTTTGGTTCTTGCTTAGGGGACCCCTTTTTATGATACCCGACAGTAGCCCCCGAGCCTTGGGGGGAGCGTGAGCGCTCTCCCTAAGGTTTTGACGAGACTTGGCTCACGGTAGCTCCTGGTGGGATGGTGTTTTAGACTCGAGGCTTCGGTGGGTGCGTGCGAGCGCACCCGCCGGGTGTAGCCCCCGAGGCCCTGGAGGAGTGGGTTTACTCCTCTAGGGGCTTTTCCCTATCGAGCGGGGGGGTTTTGTCACATTTGCCAAGCCCCAGAGTGTGAGTTCGGGTCGTGGGGTTTTGGCATGTATGTAGGAAGAGCCCCCGAGCCTCTGCGCAAAGCAAGAGGGCGATCAGGAGTTTCCCTGTCTTTTTTGTGCGGTCCTCGCGCATCCTTTTCGTTTGGAAGGAGGGGTGGAGAATGCCAGGCTATCCTCGGTGGGCGCGAGCAGTGACACCTTCGGTAAGCTGTTATCGGGTAAGTCCAAGTGGAGGCCCATGCCCCATTCGATAGGGGTTGGCTGGTGGTCCAGAGACATACTCCAAAAGTACCAAAGGGCTTCTCTAGTGGGTCCTAGGGCCGTTCGATTGGCCCTGGGGGCTCAGTGCCTCCCTACGGTGGGATCCCATTCAGAGAATTCCCTACCGGTCTCGGACACGACTTAGGGCATCCCAAGCAGTCGCTTGCTTATGCCTCGGCCATGTACGGGATCGCCCATAGTCATCCCTAACTCTGTTTGTCCTGGGGCGACTGTTGAGACCCTCAGGGGCCTAGCCTTCGAACCCCTAGACCGTAACGGGCTTGGTGCCCTTTATCGCTTTTTACCAAGCCCCTAAGTGCGAGTTCGAGTTGTTGGGCCTCGGTGTGTATGCAGGAAGGGCCCCCGAGCCTCTGTGCGGAGCAAGAGGGTGATCAGGAGTTTCTCTGTCTTTTTTGTGTGGCCCTCGCGCATTCTTTTCATTCGGAAGGAGGGGTGGAGAATGCCAGGCTACCCTCAGTGGGCACGAGCAGTGACACCTCTGGTGAGCTGTTATTGGGTAAGTCCAAGTGGAGGCTCGTGCCTCGTTTGATAGGGGTCGACTGGTGGTCTAGAGACACACTCCAAAAGTACCAGAAGGCTTCTCTAGTGGGTCCTAGGGCCGTTTGATTGGCCCCAGGGGCTCGGTGCCTCCCTACGGTGGGATCCCATTTAGAGACCTCCCTGCTGGTCTCGGACACGACTTAGGGCATCCCAAGCAATCACTTGCTCGGGCCTTGGCCATGTACGGGCTCGCCCATAGTCATTCCTGACTATATTGTCCTAGGGCGGCTGTTGAGACCCTCAGGGGCCTAGCCTTCGAACCCCTGGACCGTAACGGGCTCGGTGCCCTGTTCCTTAGTCTAAAAGGAATCGGGTGTGGGATATTCCCCTCCCATCGGTTGACAACGGTGGGCGTGCCTTTTGAGGCAGTTTCTCGAGGAGATGGAATGATGCCTACCGTCGCTGTGGTCGGACGCGATGCGATGTCTGCAGATGGGACGTTACTATGCACGCGTGTTTAATAAGGAAAAGGTGGACATGTGGGCAGTTTAATCGGATCCGGATTAACTATGCCAGATCTAAGGGAAACTTCCCCGATTTCATCGCTCATCCATTTCACCCCCTTTCCTCATAAATATGTGACGAGCCTCGCCCCTCCCCTCCTTACCTTGCCTACATACGTTTGACCTTTCTGCCCTCAAGCGGTTGCTAAGAACAGAGGAAGAGAGCGCCGGGGAGAAGAAGGGAGAAGGGGGTGGAAAGGCGAGAGAGAGAGATAGCGAGAGCTCGCCTTACCGCCATAGCCACATTTTCCACCGCACCCATGGCCGGTGGAGCTATTGTCGTCCAGGTGGATCCTTGGGGTCCGTCCAACATGTCTGCGGCGACACTGTAGTCGCTTGTCGACGATGGCCTCCTTCACCTAGTTACTGACCCCAACAGACCAGAGCCGAGGCCACGTGATGGCTACATCATGAGCTTCGTGGCTTTCCACGAGCACGGTCTCGGCCTACCGGCGGACCGGTTCATATGGGTGCTCCCACACTACTATGGTGTGGAGCTCCACAACTTCAACCCCAACTCCATCGTGTAGGTGGCCATCTTCGTCGCTGTCTGTGAGGGGTACCTGGGCATTGCCCCCTACTAGGAGCTGTGGCTCCACCTCTTTTGGGAGGGGCTCACCACCAAGCTGACGGGCACACAGAAGGCGATGAGGGCTGGCGGCTGCACTCTCCAGGTGCGCCAAGACCGGCAGCTCCTCTACATCCTGGCCCAGCTCACGTCGTCCAACCGCCGCTGGTACAACAGCTGGTTCTACCTCTATAATGATGACGGCGGACTTCCCCCCTATACCGAGCAGATCATGGAGAGCCAGCCAGAGAAGTGGAGGTACGGTGTCTCGATGGCTAATCAGCCCAAGCTGTGACTGCTTCTAGAGGCGTTGAAGAGGCTACATAGCCGTAGCCTTACGGTGGCTGTGGTCATGGTAGCCTTCCATCGCTGGAGGGTGCTTCTGCTGATGGTTCAACGGCAACGCCTGTTCGTGATGACACTGGACGAGCTGATCGATGGCGTCCGGTTGTCCACCGTCGCCCTCTCCGACGAGGAGATTCTATGTCGGGTGAGAGAGACGGTGGAGGGGTGGCTGAGGAGCAGTGGTCTGACCCCGTTTCCGATACACCCATCACGGGGGTACCTCTCTCTGGTAAGTCATGCGCCGCTACAACCCCTAAGGCCTCCTTGCTCCTTACATTTTCGATGTGTTCCTTATTCACATTTGCTGTTCCTGCAGGGGATGAGGGATGTGCGAGCCTCCCCGCCGCCCATTCCCAAAGACGCAGAGTGGTGGGCGGTGAACAGGGTGCATGTCGAGGCACAGAAGAAGTGGAAGGACGCCAAGGAGGCAAGGCACAAGAGGAAGGGCCTCGAGCGTGATGAGCTAGAGAAACGCCGTCGACAGCAGAGGCACGACGATCTCCCGGTGGAGCCGTCTCCATCACCATCGTTGTCGGATTCCTCGAGCGATGACGACGAGAGCAAGGCGGGGTAGGGTCCTCTGGACCATCTCCCTGACGTTAGGGAGACTGCGCTCGGGGCATCGGCGAGCGGCCTGACATTTCTAGGAGGAGAAGGAAAGGATGCCTTAGGGCCGATGATCACCCGCCCTAGGGCCAAGGCCAACACGCCCAAGGCACGGGCGTTAGGGAAGTGCGCCGTCAGCCCAGTGGGCTCGACGGCGGAGGTGGAGCAGGCAGCAGCGAGGGCGATGCAACCACCTCTGCAAAGGGTCAAGGGGGCGTCGGAGTCCAGTGAGGGCTGGCCGGCACCGGCGGACATGGGGGCCATGCCATCACCACTGCCACCGCCGTTGCAGAGGACGAGGGACGCAGTGCGGAAGCTGTTGTGTCCCCATTTGAGGTAAGTGTTTTATCAGTGGAGTTTGCTGCATCTTCCACTCGTTCTTTGGCCATATGCTAACCCCATGAGTGCTTTGCCTTTAGCCGGAAGCGTCAGGCGGAAGCGCCTGCCTTGGCGCCACATAAGGCACTCAAGGTGAGCACTAGCTCCCCCACCCAATGGGTGGTGGAGGCACAAGCCGCCATAGAGCGTGGCGCGGCGTCAGCCAGGGCCGACCCGAAGGAGCCGGTTGCCCAAGAAGAGGCTACTGAGGCGGCCACAAAGCAAGCGAGGGAGGAGGCGCCTATGCCCCACGAGGCCGAGGCCCGCGCGTCAGATGAAGCTGAGACGCCCCCAGTCGCTGAGGCCACCGAGGGTGAGGCTGAGGCCCCTAGGACCTCCGAGGCCAAAGCGACGGAGGCCGGGGCTCCTAGGACCACCGAGGTTGAGGTGGCGAAGGCTGGCCTGGGTGCGGTAAAGCCGGTGGCCCAGGATATGGAGACGGAGGCGGGGCAAGCTTCAGTACCGCCCCTAGCGAAGACCCACCGCCGTTGCAGGGAAGCGCCCAAGAGGTGGAGGTCCATTCGATCTCCTTTGATGATACTTCCTAGGGGAAGGAGGTAGCGGACGCCGAGGCGGCTAGTACCATGGAGCAGCCAGCTCCGACCTCAGGCGAGGGGAGCTCGGCTCTTGTCCGGGTACAACCCGAGCCCCGCGGGTGGGATAGCCCGCGTGTCTTGTGGTGGAGCCGAGACGGCCCTAAGGGGGAGCCTCTATTCGCCCTCGAGGACACGGCCGAGGGGGGGGGCACTGGGGCTCCTTCGAGCAATTCTGCTAGCTGGCGGAGCAGTCGCTGCTGATAGCACTGTCTGTCATGGCTAACGATCTGCTAGGCGTTGCCTAGGTGCGCGCTTTCTTTCCTTGTGCTGTGTCGTCTCTTCCCAAGTTTTCTCATAGTGCTTGACGTCTATTTTGCCTATCTAGGAGCTCGAGGCCCGGTCCCTTAGGAAGTCATTGTTCCTCCAGTGGGAGAGGGGCGTCTAGGACTAGCTCCGGCAGTAGAAGGACCTGCTTGCCGGTGCCAATGAGCTTCTGTCAGTGCAGAGCACAGAGGTGGAGGACCTCCGCCTTCGCTGTGCTGACATGAAGGCCGAGGCGGCCACGGCTCGGGAGCAGGCCACCCCTTTGGCGGCGCAGATCAAGGAGCTAGAGGAGGAGTTGACCCGGGTGGCCGGCGAGCGGGACACCTTCAGGTCCTGGGCTGAACAAGCGGAGGTCTCTGCCAAGGCCGTCGCCAGGCAGCTGGGGGTGGAGCAGGGCGCGCACCTGCTGACGAAAGGCGATTTGGCAGAGGCCCTCAAGGTGGCCAAGGCCTCCTGGGTCGAGGCCTTAGCCTGGAAGGAAAAGGCCGAGGGTGAGTCCTATTGAGCCGCGCCCCTTGTTTTATTTGTTTTTCTTGCGTTCGACCCCTAACTCCCCGATGCAATGCAGAGCTGGAGAAGGAGGCTTCTAGGGTGGCCGAGGCCTCTTGGGTCATGGTCCAAAGCTAGAAAGAGAAAGCCGAGGGTGAGTCCCATAGGCCTTCGCCCCTGTTCAGCTTATTTCCTTTTGTGCTTAACCCCCTGCCACTTGTCTTGGTGTAGGGTTGGAGAAGGAGGTTTCCTGGGCAGCTAAGGCCTCCATTGAACTATAGGCAGTGCTCAAGGCCAAGATCCAGGAGTACAACACGCTGTAGAGCACCGCCCGTACTGCCTGCAAGGCCCTGGAGGTTGGGGGTCGAGTCGGGCGGCTGTCGATGTTTCACCACCGATAGCCTGCCACGGGGGTACCCGGGGCAGTACGTTCGGGCTTCGGCGTATGCCGAACTCGATGGTTAACACAAGAGACAGTCGATTTATCCTAGTTCAGGCCCTCGATCGTAGATCGAGTAATAACCTTACGTCCAGTCGGCGTTAGCCTTTGCGTTGGATTGATCGTGATATGTTGTGTTGTACAATTGTCGGGTTATATCTGTCTCAGGAGCCCTGCCCTCCTTTATATAGTCAGGAGGCCAGAGTCCTAGTCGGTTTACAATGAGATTTCCTAGTAGGATTACTTAATAGTTCTACTACTAAGATTACATGGGAAGAAACCTAGTTGGATTAGATCTTCTCTCTCTTGCGGGGTATCCAGTGGGTCCCGCATCGACAAGCCCCCGAGCACTTCATGGTTGAGCTCTGAAAGTCTAGCTTTGCTTCTTCAAGTCTTGTAAGAACAAAATGTCATCCGAGTGCTTTCTGGAGCGAAACCTTGTAGCGCTTCTTGGGATCCTCGATTTGTCGAGTGCTTTTTGAAGAAAAAGTACATCCATCTGGTTGTAGCCCCCGAGCCTCTTGCTATTTGGAACAAGGAGCTGGAGGATCTTGTCTTGAAGTTGCTCTGATTGTTCGTTGAAGTTTTATCAAAAAGAACTCGAATATGGCTCGTTCCGGGTTCTTTTTGTCGTAATGTCTTGAAGTGGTCTGCGTTGAGGAAGTCTTTTGGTGACGTGCGCTTTTTCGAAAAAAGTGCACTCACTGAGTGTAGCCCCCGAGCCTCTTGCTATTTGGAACAAAAAGTTGGAGGGTCTTGATCCTTTATGTTGTTTGAAAATTTGTGTGCTTAAGTAGTCTCCGAGACTTGGATTATGTCATCATCCGAGTAGTTTTGCGACATCTTTCCGTAGCGGCCCTTTAGTCTTGGATTAAACCATCATCCGAGTAGTTTTGCGGTACCTCTTGCTTTTACTTGCAAAAGTTGGAGGGTCTAGATTCTTGTCTTCAAAAAATTCTAGGGCTATGTGCCCCGCGGCCCCGTGCTTTGTCCGAGTTCTTCTCTTTTAGAAAAGAAGTCGGATGAAGAGTCTTGATGTGTCGTCGTCGTTTTAGTCTTGAGTTTCTTGTATTTTGGTCCTTTGTCTTTGGTTCCGAGCCTTCAGGAGTAGTTGAAATGAAGGCCGAGCTCCCTAGCTTAGTGTTGATTAAGCTATGATGCTGGCTGAGCCCCCGAGCATATATCCGTGTTGTTCAGGAAGAACTCGGATGCGAGGTCTTGGCGTATTCTTTGATAGTCTGCAGTTGTCAGATGTAGTTGTATGGTGGTTGAGTGTAAATGCCTTTTGTTCACGGGTTGTACTGTGCTGGTATATTCTTCTGAATATGCCTGTCTTCGAGTACTGCTTCCTCTCGCCTGAGTCATCCATTATTGAGTCCTGTCTTTTCACTGTGTCCTTTGTTAGGCTTATTTCGTTGGTACTCCTAGTCCATGTGCGCTACTCGTTTGGTCTATAAATACTATCCCGGAGTGCTTGTTTTCATCCATTGGACATTCTGTTGAAACCTTCGTGGTTATGAACATGGTAGTTTGTGAAGTAGAGCAGCCCCCGGGCATATTTTGTAGTTCCTGTGTGTCTTTTCATAGCTGGAGGAAGTCTTGTGATAGGGATTAGAGGTAGGCTAATCCCGCAACAGCACTGTGCCAGGATGTACGTGGTGGTAGTGGGAGGAAGTCTTGTGATGTGGGCTTCGTTCCTTCATCCGGCAGTTCTAGGTTGATCCTCGTCGCCTGTCTTGAGACTGTCCGGTGTTCGTCCTTTGAAGAAAACAGTGTAGCTGATGGCGGTTTGTCCTTCCAAGTAGCTAAAAGCTAACACCCGAAACAAAAAGCAAAATGGCTGAAAACATGCCTGAGCATCTCGACCGAGAGCAAAATAGCTGAAAAGACGCTTGAGCCCGCCGATAAGGGTAGCTAAAAACTAACACCCGAAACAAAAAAGCAAAATGGCTAAAAACATGCCTGAGCGTCCCGGCCGAGAGCAAAATAGCTGAAAAGACGCTTGAGCCCGCCGATGAGGGTAGCTAAAAAGCAAACACCCGAAACAAAAAGCAAAATGGCTGACAACATGCCTGAGCATCCCGGCCGAGAGCAAAATAGCTGAAAAGACGCTTGAGCCCGCCGATGAGGGTAGCTAAAAGCCAACACCCAAAACAAAAAGTAAAATGGCTGAAAACATGCCTGAGCATCCCGGCCGAGAGCAAAATAGCTGAAAAGACGCTTGAGCCCGCCGATTAGGTAGCTAAAAGCTAAAACTAGTTGACCAAAATTGAACTTCAAAAGACCCTCCAGCTCTTCGTTCCGAAAAGCAAGAGGCTCGGGGGCTACATCCACATAGGAATACTTTTTCCTCAGAAAAGCACAAGCACCAAGTTCGTCAAGGCAACATTCTATGCCGAGTCATTTTTACATAGCGCGGACGAAAGGTTATCAACACAAAGATTTACACCTAACAAGTCATAGCGTGGACAAAGCGCTCGACGGATCACAAAAGAGGAAGAAAAGAAAAGTACTCGACAAATCGAGGGGTCTCATCAGGATAACGCACAGAGTTGTTTTGCGGAGCAGAGACAAAAATAGGACAAAGTACTCAGCAAGACAAGCAACTTCGACCGCACCCATGCAAAGCATACATCAACAAAAATAAAGAATCTTCATTTAAAGAGGAGTGTAATATTACAGGGGGATGCTCAATCGGATCAGGCATTGTCATCAGAAAGGGAAATGTCAATATTTAGACTATCTACAACCCTACTGGCTAAACCTTCGACCTCAGGCTCCATCTTCTCAACGGCGTCAAGATATTCTTGGCTTTCAGCTTCCTCTGCTATCTTGGATAGAGGCGCCTCTGGAGCAAGGACCCGGACCTGAGCCAGCACATTCTTGGTACATACTTGAGCACACTTCTTCGCGAACTCTTGAAAACGAGTCGGAATCCGAGGAATGAACTGCGCCCAAGATTGCCCGTCATCCGCTGGAGTCCGGAGAACATCGGCTACTGAACGAAAAGATTTCCATAAAATGTTCCAATTTTCAGTAGCCGTCGCCAGCTTCCCGGACAAGCCTTCAATAGTTTTTTGGGCCTGCACAAGATCTCTATTAGCTTCGCGCCTAATCAGCTTAGCAAGGGCGAGTTCTTCCTCAGCATGAGTAATTACCTCCTCAGCCTTATTATGACTAGAGCGGACGAGAGCTTTCATTTCGTCGATACTCTCCAAGAGCTTCTGCTTTTCAACTCGGAGAACTAGACAAGACACCCAAGAACAAGTCAGCAAAAAAAGAAGTCAAAAATACAAGAAGAAACAGGCAGAACCTGCAGCACCTTTGCATTCATTCTTCGCAGACTCCACCGCGGCGTCCCTCTGCTTCTCCGTCTCCACGACCCGAGCATGAAGGGTCTTCTCCTCCTTTTGGTACATTTGACGCTCTGTCTCCAACTCAGCCCGGAGAAGGTCGAGATCAGCTTTCAGAGCGTCCACCTCAGAAGACAACTTTCTCTCATTCTCAGATGAGAAAAAGAAGCCAGAATGATCACGAGAGAAAGATTGAGCAAAAAGGGGCAAAGAGAAACAAGGCATAAGGACAGAAGAAAAACAAGCATGCAAAAAAGGAGTGGCAGTAAAACCTACCTAGAGCTTTTCACCAAAAGAAGTCGCGAGGGTCGACAAGCTCCCCCAGGCTGTGGTCAGCTCCGATAATCGATGGGTGGCATAGAACTGTTGTACCACGTCACCGGAAAAAGAGGGACCACTGGAAGCAAGAGAAGGAGAAGAAGAAGCCGGCTGGGGCGAAGAAGGAGCGACCAAAGCAACCTCCAGGGAAGCCGGAGCCAACCCCTCAGAAGGACCCGGCATGACGGCCACAGTCACCTCTGGAGCGGCCAAATCCGCAACTTCTCCAGGAAGCTCCGAAGCCCCCACAGCAACTTCATCAACAGAATGTTGTGAGTCCTGAGGCTCGGAACTCGTCGGCACGGCAGGAGGCAAAGAAGAAGTCGATGAAGAAACGAGAGAAGACAAAACACTGAAAAATGATAAAAGGAAGCACCGATAAGAACCAGAAGAAGGAAGAGAGAAACCAAAAAGATAAAAGCCAGAATTTACTCACCCGACCACTTTCTTCTTCGCGAAGCCAAAAGAAGGCCTCGCAGGGGGAACCACGACGGCGAAAACATCCCCGCCACCCGGCGACAGGAGCGGGATAGCCGACAACGGAGCTGTGGAAGAAGCCGAGGCTGGAGCCGTGGAAGAACTCCGCACTGGAGGAGCGGTAGAGCTCGGGACAGAAGCTACCAAAGAACTCGACACCAGAGCTTTAGAAGAAGTCGGCATGGGAGCCTCGGAAGAACTCACACCCGACCTCCGATTACTTCAAAAAGTTCAAGACTAAAGGTCAAGACAAAGAAGAGAAATTCAACGCAACAGGAATATGAAAAACAACTCACCGCTGCATGATGAGGGGTACTTCATCATCCTCTTCTTCCTCAGCCAAGGAAACCAGAGCACCTGCTGAAAAGAGGATAAAAAGTACTTAGTTCAAGAGAGAAACAGGAAAATAAAGGAACAAAGAGTATTAAATGTGCTCACCTAAGAGCATGCTAGCAACAACTGGAGTACCTGAGGGAGTACTTGGTTTGTGAGGCTTCTTGGAGACAGGCAGGCTAGATGAAGACCCATCCGCTCGCCCCCTCTTCGGGACACTACGAGGACCGTGAGGGACTAGACGAGGAACATATTCTTCATATACATTAACAAATCCAGAAGAAACCCCAGGAAGGGCTGTAGAGGTTTGGGACTTACTAATTGCAGAAGTTCCAGCTAGACGATCCCCAGTCTCCGCCACGATAGAGAGAACATCAAGGGGGATCGGATCAACAAAATTCTGCCCAAGCCCCTGCGAAAAAGGATAAAACACCGAGACAAAGAAAAGCTAAGCAAGAACAGAAGCAGCAAGAGTACATAAGGTACTCAAACAAAAAGATAGACAACTCACAGCTGGGGGCGGGTTGTTGGCTGAGAACTCGGAGATAGCAGGAGGAATGACGCTCACTCCTTTCAGCATCTTCTGGAGACGCTCGAGTACCTCCTCACCGGTCAGCTCAAGAGCTGGGACCATGCGTGAAGGATCCTCAGCCCTAGAATACTCAAAGCCAAGATGCTCCCACTCTTTCAAAGGCTGAACCCGACGACGAAGAAAGCTCGAAACAATTCCGAAGCCGGTCAAACCCTGCTGCTTCAGCATGCTAATCCTATCAAGAAGTGGCTGGATCACTTGAATCTCAGTAGGTGACTCAAGCTTCTTGTCCCATCGGTCATTCACCATAGGACTAGATCCAGAGTGGACGACGAGAGAAGGGATCAGATTGGCAGCATAAAACCACTCAGCACGCTAATCTTTTACAGAATCGACTAGGTCATAGTCAAAAAACTTAATCTTGAGACCCTAGCGAAACTGAATCCTGCAACTGCCAAAAACACTAGTTTCTTCACGGCGGGGTTGAGGTTTCAGACGAAAGAAAAAGCGAAAAAGAGATAGAGAAGGAGGGATACCAAGGAAGGCTTCACAAAGGTGAACAAAAACAGAAAGATGGAGAACGGCATTGGGGTTAGATGGTTCAGACTAACCCCGAAATAACCAAGAAACTAATGAAGGAAGGCGGAAGTAGGAAGACAAAGTCCGGCGTGGACAAAGAAAACAAAGAGGACAATCTCACCAGGACCCGGAGCCGGAACCCGATGCTCGCCCGGAACTCTCCATTTAGCGATAACTTTGCTTTGGATCAAGCCATCGCTAACGAGCTCACGCAGCTGGTCTTCGCTTGTTGTTGGAGCTGGCCAAACCTTCTGAGCAGCCCTCATAGCCATGAACTCCTGGTTTTCAATCAAAGAAAGAGACGACTCCTCGTCCACGAAGGTCGCCTGAGACTTGCTTGCGGATTTCTTCTTTCCCATGAACTGGTGGAAGCAAAGAAGGCACTAGGGAAGAGGAAGCAAGGATGATGGTGCTTAAATGATAGCGACGATGACGGCGGCGGATTTCTGAAAGCTAGGGTTTAAAGACAAAAGCTAGGCAGCAAGGGAAAGGAAGATAAAAGGTCCTTAAATAGATTTTTCAGTAACAAAAACGGCCCACAAGGCCCGTTAAAACATAGTGTGAACGCAACGGTCCATTTACTGACGCTGCTAAAACGACGGAGGGCACGAATCCACACAACGGTACAAACCAACAGGCAGATTTCAGACTTATCCGCACAACACCACGGCAGGTTTATCAGATAACTACAACAACAACTCGTCAAGCCAAGAAGAAAGGAAGGGCTACCTTGCAAGGAACAAAGTAACCCGTTTATTTAAGAAAGAACTCGGTAATCTCATGAATGACAGGGATCACGGTAGAAAAGTAAAAGACAACTCAGAAGACAAGATTCGTTACATTATAAGCAACTTCAAAAATGAAAGATTACAAATCTTACAAGACCCAACGAACTCGGCGCCATAAAAAGCAAAGTAGCAAAAAGGAACACGGACACGGCTAGGCTCTGGAATGACTACGTGTCCCAAATTGCTACTCGGAAGGACAAACCGCCATCAGCTACACTGTTTTCTTCAAAGGACGAACGTAGTGCATCCAAGGTGGAAATCGGCAGCACGGCAGGGCAACATGGAGCAGAGAAGGCCGGCGGGCATCTGTCTACCCAAGACCGATGTGATGCTGGATATGGTGTTGATCTGCACTGGATAGTCTCAAGACAGGCGACGAGGATCAACCTAGAACTGCCGGATGAAGGAACGAAGCCCACATCACAAGACTTCCTCCAACTACCACCACGTACATCCTGGCATAGTGCTGTTGCGGGATTAGCCTACCTCTAATCCCTATCACAAGACTTCCTCCAGCTATGAAAAGACACACAGGAACTACAAAATATGCCCGGGGGCTGCTCTACTTCACAAACTACCATGTTCATAACCATGAAGGTTTCAACAGAATGTCCAATGGATGAAAACAAGCACTCCGGGACAGTATTTATAGACTAAAGGAGCAGCGCACATGGACTAGGAGTATCAACGAAATAAGCCTAACAAAGGACACAGTGAAAAGATAGGACTCAATAATGGATGACTTAGGCGAGAGGAAGCAGTACTCGAAGACAGGCATATTCGGAAGAATATACCAGCACAGTACAACCCGTGAACAAAAGGCATTTACACTCAACCGCCATACAACTACATCTGACAACTGCAGACTATCAAAGAATACGCCAAGACCTCGCATCTGAGTTCTTCCTGAACAACACGGATATACGCTCGGGGGCTCAGCCAGCATCATAGCTTAATCAACACTAAGCTAGGGAGCTCGGCCTTCATTTCAACTACTCCTGAAGGCTTGGAACCAAAGACAAAGGACCAAAATACAAGAAACTCAAGACTAAAACGACGACGACACATCAAGACTCTTCATCCGACTTCTTTTCTAAAAGAGAAGAACTCAGACAAAGCGCGGGGCCGCGGGGCACATAGCCCCAGAATTTTTTGAAGACAAGAATCTAGACCCTCCAACTTTTGCAAGTAAAAGCAAGAGGTACCGCGAAACTACTCGAATGATGGTTTAATCTAAGACTAAAGGGCCACTATGGAAAGATGTTGCAAAACTACTTGGATGATGACATAATCCAAGTCTCGGAGACTACTTAAGAACACAAATTTTCAAACAACATAAAGGATCAAGACCCTCCAACTTTTTGTTCCAAATAGCAAGAGGCTCGGGGGCTACACTCAGTGAGTGCACTTTTTTTGAAAAAGCGCACGTCACCAAAAGACTTCCTCAACGCAGACCACTTCAAGACATTACGACAAAAAGAACCCGGAACGAGCCATATTCGAGTTCTTTTTGATAAAACTTCAACGAACAATCAGAGCAACTTCAAGACAAGATCCTCCAGCTCCTTGTTCCAAATAGCAAGAGGCTCGGGGGCTACAACCAGATGGATATACTTTTTCTTCAAAAAGCACTCGACAAATCGAGGATCCCAAGAAGCGCTATAAGGTTTTGCTCCAGAAAGCACTCGGATGACATTTTGTTCTTACAAGACTTGAAGAAGCAAAGCGAGACTTTCAGAGCTCAACCATGAAGTGCTCGGGGGCTTGTCGATGTGGGACCCACTGGATACCCCGCAAGAGAGAGAAGATCTAATCCAACTAGGTTTCTTCCCATGTAATCTTAGTAGTAGAACTATTAAGTAATTTTACTAGGAAATCTCATTGTAAACCGACTAGGACTTTGGCCTCCTGACTATATAAAGGAGGGCAGGGCTCCTGAGACAGATATAACCCAACAATTGTAAAACACAACATATCACGATCAATCCAACGCAAAGGCTAACGCCGACTGGACATAAGGTTATTACTCGATCTACGATCGAGGGCCTGAACCAGGATAAATTGACTGTCTCTTGCGTTAACCATCGAGTTCGGCATACGCCGAAGCCCGAACATACTGCCCCGGGTACCCCCGTGGTAGGCTATCGGTGGTGAAACATCGACAGCTGGGATTGCACCAAAGAAAATATGAGTGCTTACTGTGCTGAAATACGGAAACTCGAAAAACATTTTCAAGGATTAGAAATTCTACACGTCCTGCGAGATTCCAACATTGCAGCAGACGTCCTTGCCAAGCTCGGATCGGATAGAGCAAAGGTTCCACCCGTCGTATTCATAGAAGAGCTATCAGTTCCCTCTATCAAACAACCCGGTGAAACAACCCATGAAATTAAGGCTAAAAACGTTTAGATCTTGGTAATCAACACTTCATGGAGCCAAGTTTTCATCGACTACATCAAAGAAAATAAATTGCCAGCAGATAAAGCAGAAGCCACCCAAGTTGTTTATAGAAGCAAAAACTACGTTCTAGTAGGAGATAGACTTTATAGAAGAGCAGCATTATCAGAAATACTCCTAAAATGTGTCTCATTTGAAGAAGGAAAAGAGATCCTAGATGAAATACACTCAGGTTGCTGTGGAAATCATGCCGCTTCAAGAACACTAGTTGGCAAAGCATTTCGCACCGGATTCTACTGGCCAACCGCTTTGAAAGACGCAAAAGAGCTTGTCAGAAAATGCAAAAGTTGCCAAATGTTTGCAAGACAAGCCCATGTACTAGCTCACAATCTTATCTGCATCCCACCCGCTTGGCCTTTTTCCTGCTGGGGGTTGGATCAAGTAGGACCCTTGAAAAAAGCAAAAGGCGGCTTCGAGTACATCTTTGTAGCAATCGACAAGTTCACCAAGTGGATTGAATACAAACCACTCGCGAAATACATCGCAACCAAAGCAGTCGAGTTCATCTAAGACATTATGCACCGCTTCGGCATGCCCAATCGAATCATCACGGATCTAGGCTCCCCCTTCACAGCTACAGAATTCAAGAGCTGGGCACAAGACTGTGATTTCAGTATAGACTATGCGGCTGTTGCACATCTAGAAGCCAACGGACAAGTAGAAAGGGCTAATGGACTCATACTAGCCGGATTAAAACCAAGGTTATACGAAGAACTAGTGGACTATGGGTCCAAATGGATTGAAGAATTACCGAAAGTAGTATGGGGGCTATGAACTCAAATAAGCAGAGCAACAGGCTACTCACCCTTCTTCCTAGTTTACGGGTCAGAGGCTGTACTACCCGCCGACTTGATCTGGACATCCCTAAAGATAGAATAATACGATGAAGGAGAAGCAGAACACACAAGATTAGAACTCGACAGCTCAGAAGAAGTCAGAGTAAACGCTACCCTCCAATCAGCCAGATACCTACAAGGTTTAAGACGGCACTACAACAAGAGTACCCAACCTCGATCACTGCAAGTTGGAGACTTAGTGCTAAGAAGGATACAAAAGACTGACGGACGACATAAGCTACTCAGTCCATGGGAAGGCCCGTTCATTGTCACAAAAGTCACCGGACCAGGCACATACAAGTTAATGACCGAAGATGGAAAAGAAGTCAGCAATACATGGCACATCAGCCAGCTAAGAAGATTCTACGCGTAAAAACAACTCAAGAAAAAGCAGATATACAAGCCAAAAGGGACCAACATTCACAATAGACGAAAGACAATACTCTTCAACAACATATGTATTAATTTATATTCATGATCAATAAAGATGATATTCATCTAGAGCATGTCTTGTCATGACTTCCAACGAGTTGTTTTCACAAAACAAAAAGCAAAATGGCTGAAAACATGCCTGAGCATCCCGGCCGAGAGCAAAATAGCTGAAAAGACGCTTGAGCCTACTGATGAGGGTAGCTAAAAGCTAACACCCAAAACAAAGAGCAAAATAGCTGAAAAGACGCTTGAGCCCGCCGATGAGGGTAGCTAAAAGCTAACACCCGAAACAAAAAGCAAAATGGCTGAAAACATGCCTGAGCATCCCGGCCAAGAGCAAAATAGCTGAAAAGACGCTTGAGCCCGCCGATGAGGGTAGCTAAAAACTAACACCCGAAACAAAAAAGCAAAATGGCTGAAAACATGCCTGAGCGTCCCGGCCAAGAGCAAAATAGCTGAAAAGTCGCTTGAGCCCACCGATGAGGGTAGCTAAAAAGCAAACACCCGAAACAAAAAGCAAAATGGCTGAAAACATGCCTGAGCATCCCGACCGAGAGCAAAATAGCTGAAAAGACGCTTGAGCCTGCCGATGAGGGTAGCTAAAAGCCAACACCCGAAACAAAAAGAAAAATGGTTGAAAACATGCCTGAGCATCCCGGCTGAGAGCAAAATAGCTGAAAAGACGCTTGAGCCCGCCGATGAAGGTAGCTAAAAGCTAAAACTAGTCGACCGAAATTGAACTTCAAAAGACCCTCCAGCTCTTCGTTCCGAAAAGCAAGAGGCTCGGGGGCTACATCCACATAGGAATACTTTTTCCTCGGAAAAGCACAAGCGCCAAGTTCGTCAAGGCAACATTCTATGCCGAGTCGTTTTTACATAGCACGGACGAAAGGTTATCAACACAAAGATTTACACCTAACAAGTCATAGCGTGGACAAAGCGCTCGATGGATCACAAAAGAGGAAGAAAAGAAAAGTACTCGACAAATCGAGGGGTCTCATTAGGATAACGCATAGAGTTGTTTTGCGGAGCAGAGACGAAAATAGGACAAAGTACTCAGCAAGACAAGCAACTTCGACCGCACCCACGCAAAGAATACATCAACAAAAATAAAGAATCTTCATTTAAAGAGGAGTGTAATATTACAGGGGGATGCTCAATCGGATCAGGCATTGTCATCAGAAAGGAAAATGTCAATATTTAGACTGTCTACAACCCTACTGGCTAAACCTTCGACCTCAGGCTCCATCTTCTCAACGACGTCAAGATATTCTTGGCTTTCAGCTTCCTCTGCTATCTTGGACAGAGGCGCCTCTAGAGCAAGGACCCGGACCTAGGTCAGCACATTCTTGGTACATACTTGAGCACACTTCTTCGCGAACTCTTGAAAACGAGTTAGAATCCAGGGAATGAACTGCGCCCAAGATTGCCCGTCATCCGCTGGAGTCCGAAGAACATCGGCTACTGAACGAAAAGATTTCCATAAAACATTCCAATTTTCAGTAGCCATCGCCAGCTTTCCGGACAAGCCTTCAATAGTTTTTTGGGCCTGCACAAGATCTCTATCAGCTCCGCGCCTAATCAGCTTAGCAAGGGCGAGTTCTTCCTCAGCATGAGTAATTACCTCCTCAGCCTTATTATGACTAGAGCGGACAAGAGCTTTCATTTCGTCGATACTCTCCGAGAGCTTCTGCTTTTCAACTCGAAGAACTAGACAAGACACCCAAGAACAAGTCAGCGAAAAAAGAAGTAAAAAATACAAGAAGAAACAGGTAGAACCCGCAGCACCTTTGCATTCATTCTTCACAGACTCCACCGCGGTGTCCCTCTGCTTCTCCGTCTCCACGACCCGAGCATGAAGGGTCTTCTCCTCCTTTTGGTACATTTGACGCTCTGTCTCCAACTTAGCCCGGAGAAGGTCGAGATCGGCTTTCAGAGCGTCCACCTCAGAAGACAACTTTCTCTCATTCTTAGATGAGAAAAAGAAGCCAGAATGATCACGAGAGAAAGACTGAGCAAAAAAGGGCAAAGAGAAACAAGGCGTAAGGACAAAAGAAAAACAAGCACGCAAAAAAGGAGTGGCAGTAAAACCTACCTGGAGCTTTTCACCAAAAGAAGTCACGAGGGTCGACAAGCTCCCCCAGGCTGTGGTCAGCTCCGATAACCAACAGGTGGCATCGAACTGTTGTACCATGTCACCAGAAAAAGAGGGACCGCCGAAAGCAAGAGAAGGAGAAGAAGAAGCCGGCTGGGGCAAAGAAGGAGCGACCAAAGCAACCTCCAGGGAAGTCAGAGCCAAACCCTCAGAAGGACCCGGCACGACGGCCACAGTCACCTCCGGAGCGGCCAAATCCGCAACTTCTCCAGGAAGCTCCGAAGCCCCTGCAGCAACTTCATCAATAGAATGTTGTGAGTCCTGAGGCTCAGAACTCGTCGGCACGGCAGGAGGCAAAGAAGAAGTCGATGAAGAAACGAGAGAAGACGAAACACTGAAAAATGATAAAAGGAAACACCGATAAGAACCAGAAGAAGGAAGAGAGAAACCAAAAAGATAAAAGCCAGAATTTACTCACCCGACCACTTTCTTCTTCGCGAAGCCAAAAGAAGGCCTCGCAGGGGGAACCACGATGGCGAAAACATCCCCGCCACCCAGTGATAGGAGCGGGATAGCCGACAACAGAGCCACGGAAGAAGCCGGGGCTTAAGCCGTGGAAGAACTCTGCACTGGAGGAGCGGTAGAGCTCGGGACAGAGGCTACCAAAGAACTCGACACCAGAGCTTCAGAAGAAGTTGGCGCGGGAGCCTCGGAAGAACTCACACCCGACCTCCGATTACTTCAAAAAGTTCAAGACTAAAGGTCAAGACAAAGAAGAGAAATTCAACGCAACAGGAATATGAAAAACAACTCACCGCCACATGATGAGGGGTACTTCATCATCCTCTTCTTCCTAAGCCAAGGAAACCAGAGCACCTGCTGAAAAGAGGATAAAAAGTACTCGGTTCAAGAGAGAAACAGGAAAATAAAGGAACAAAGAGTATTAAATGTGCTCACCTAAGAGCATGCTAGCAACAACTGGAGTACCTGAGGGAGTACTTGGTTTGCGAAGCTTCTTGGAGATAGGTAGGCCAGATGAAGACCCATCTGCTCGCCCCCTCTTCGGGACACTACGAGGACCGCGAGGGACTAGACGAGGAACATATTCTTCATATACATCAACAAATCCAGAAGAAACCCTAGGAAGGGTTGTAGAGGTTTGGGACTTACTAATTGCAGAAGTTCTAGCTAGACAATCCCCAGTCTCCGCCACAACAGGGAGAACATCAAGGGGGATCGGATCAACAAAATTCCGCCCAAGCCCCTGCGAAAAAGGATAAAACACCGAGACAAAGAAAAGCTAAGCAAGAACGGAAGCAGCAAGAGTACATAAGGTACTCAAACAAAAAGATAGACAACTCACAGCTGGGGGTGGGTTGTTGGCTGAGAACTCAGAGATAGCAGGAGGAATGACGCTCACTCCTTTCAGCATCTTCTGGAGATGCTCGAGTACCTCCTCACCGGTCAGCTCAAGAGCTGGGACCATGCGTGAAGGATCCTCAGCCCTAGAATACTCAAAGCCAAGATGCTCCCGCTCTTTCAAAGGCTGAACCTGACGACGAAGAAAGCTCGAAACAATTTCGAAGCCGGTCAAACCCTGCTGCTTCAGCATGCTAATCCTATCAAGAAGTGGCTGGATCACTTGAATCTCAGCAGGTGACTCAAGCTTCTTGTCCCATCGGTCATTCACCATAGGACCAGATCCAGAGTGGACGACGAGAGAAGGGATCAGATTGGCAGCATAAAACCACTCGGCACGCCAATCTTTTACAGAATCGACCAGGTCACAGTCAAAAAACTTAATCTTGAGACCCTGGCGAAACTGAATTCCGCAACCGCCAAGAACACTAGTTTCTTCACGGCGGGGTTGAGGTTTCAGACGAAAGAAAAAGCAAAAAAGAGATAGAGAAGGAGGGATACCAAGGAAGGCTTCACAAAGGTGAACAAAAATAGAAAGATGGAGAACGGCATTGGGGGTTAGATGGTTCAAACTAACCCCGAAATAACCAAGAAACTGATGAAGGAAGGCGGAAGCAGGAAGACAAAGTCCGGCGTGGACAAAGGAAACAAAGAGGACAATCTCACCAGGACCCGGAGCTGGAACCCGATGCTCACCCGAAACTCTCCATTCAGCGATAACTTTGCTTTGGATCAAGCCGTCGCTAACGAGCTCGCACAGCTGGTCTTCGCTTGTTGTTGGAGCCGGCCAAACCTTCTGAGCAGCCCTCATGGCCATGAACTCCTGGTTTTCGATCAAAGAAAGAGATGACTCCTCATCCACGAAGGTTGCCTAAGACTTGCTTGCAGATTTCTTCTTTCCCATGAACTGGCGGAAGCAAAGAAGGCACTAGGGAAGAGGAAGCTAGGATGATGGTGCTTAAATGACAGCGACGATGACGGCGGCGGATTTCTGAAAGCTAGGGTTTAAAGGTAAAAGCTAGGCAGCAAGGGAAAGGAAGATAAAAGGTCCTTAAATAGATTTTTTAGTAACAAAAACGGCCCACAAGGCCCGTTAAACACAGTGTGAATGCAATGGTTCATTTACCGACGCTGCTAAAACGATGGAGGGCACGAATCCACACAACGGTATAAACCAACAGGCAGATTTCAGACTTATCCGCACAGCACCATGGTAGGTTTATCAGATAACTACAACAACAACTCGTCAAGCCAAGAAGAAAGGAAGAACATTTCAGAAAGAACCCGGATTGATAAAAAAAACAACCCGGATGAGGTACATACAAATTCAGAAAGAACCTAGATGAAGTGCAAACAACCTGGAAGAGGGACATCAAGAACCAGAGAAGTCTAGAAATGACCTGGATGAATAAAAACAACTCGGAAGAGCATCACGGCTCAGTCAAATCAGAAAACAACCCGGATAAGGTACATACATGTTCAAAAAGAACCTAGACGAAGTGCAAACAACCTGGAAGAGGGGCATCAAGAACCAAAGAAGTCTAGAAACGACCTCGTTGAATAAAAAACAACTCAAAAGAGCATCATGGCTTAGTCAAAAAACTAAGCTCGGGGGCTCGGCATTCGCTTCAACTACGCCCGGGGGCTCGGATTCAAGGATGAAAGACCAAGAATACAAGTACTCAAGACTACGACAACACATCAAGACCCTTCTCCAATTTCTATTCTAAAGAAAAGTACTCGGAGAAGGCTCGGGGGCTGTGGGATACATAACCCCAAGAAATTTTTTTGAAGACAAGAATCTAGACCCTCCAACTTTTGCAAGAAAAAGAACTCGAAGCAAACAAGAAGACTAAAGGGACCCTCTGGCTTCTTGTCCCAACAAGCAAGAGGCTCGGGGGCTACACTCACTGAGTGCACTTTTGTCCAAAAGTGCACATCAGCCAAAGAAAAGACAAAGAAGACCATCTCAAGATCTCGCTTCAAGAAAGAACCTGGAACAAGTCTACAACAACCCGGCCCTTGAAGCTCAATCATGAAATGCTCGAGGGCTTATCGATGCGGGACCCATAAGGTTCCCCACAGAGAAGAGAGAAGAAAACCTAGTCCAAATAGGATTCTCTACATGTAATCCTACTAGGACTAGTTACACGTAATCCTACTAGGATCTCTACTTTATAACCGACTAGGACTCCCGCCTCTCCTGGACTATATAAAGGAGGGCATGGGTCCCTAGTTCAGTAGCGACACACATAATCGATAGAACTCACAATCGCAACATACCTCGCAACATAACAAATAGCGCAGGGCGCAATATACTATCCACACCAGACTGGACGTAGGGCGCCGTGACTTTCCGGTGTGCCGAACCACCGATAGCCTACCATGGGGGTACCCGGGGCAGTACGTTCGGGCTTCGGCGTATGCCGAACTCGATGGTTAACGTAAGAAATAGTCGATTTATCCTGGTTCAGGCCCTCGATCGTAGATCGAGTAATAACCTTATGTCCAGTCGGCGTTAGCCTTTGCGTTGGATTGATCGTGATATGTTGTGTTGTACAATTGTCGGGTTATATCTGTCTCAAGAGCCCTGCCCTCCTTTATATAGTCAGGAGGCCAGAGTCCTAGTCGGTTTACAATGAGATTTCCTAGTAGGATTACTTAATAGTTCTACTACTAAGATTACATGGGAAGAAACCTAGTTGGATTAGATCTTCTCTCTCTTGCGGGGTATCCAGTGGGTCCCGCATCGACAGCGGCTCCCTTGGGAGCCATTTGATCGTGTTGAGCGGCCGAGTCCACGAGCGGCTCTAGGGGGCGCTGCACACGGGCATCAAGCATGCCCTAGCCATCATCTCCTCGCACTATGCTGGCATCGACCTCGAGGTCGTTAGCGACGGTTACGTCATGGTTGAGGATGACGAGGAGGCCAAGGAGGAGGTCATGAAGCTGATGGAGGCAACTGAGGTCCCTACCTGGGGCGCCCGTGCTATGCCAAGTTCTTGGCGATCCCCAACTACACCTACCTCAAGCTCAAGATGCCAGGCCCCAACGGCATCATCACTATCGAGTCCACGTATGAGCATGCATACGACTACGACATTGAATGCTTCGAGTACGTCGAGGCTCTTGTGGAGGCCGAGACCCTCATCGTCAACCTTGACCGACTTGGTAGCAAGGCACCTGACTCCAAGTGTCGTGCCAGGACTTTCGAGCCCGCAGAGGCTGTCAAGCTCATCCCGGTTGACCCCACCTGCTTCGACGACCGGGCGCTGAGGATCAGCGCCACCCTCGACATCAAATAGGAAGCCGTGCTTGTCGATTTTCTTTGCGCGAATGCCGATGTATTCACGTGGAGTCCCTCGGACATGCCGGGCATACCAAGGGAGGTCGCCGAGCACGCCTTGGACATCTAGGCTGGCTCTAGACTAATGAAGCAGTGCCTATGCCAATTCGACGAGGAAAAGTGCAGGGCCATCAGCGAGGAGGTGCAGAAGCTTTTGGCGGCTAGATTCATCAAGGAAGTGTCCCATCCAGAGTGGTTAGCTAATCATGTATTAGTTAAGAAGAAAAATGAGAAGTGGAGGATGTGTGTAGACTACACCGATTTGAATAAAGCATGTCCAAAAGTCCCTTTCCCATTACCTCAAATCGACCAAATCATTGACTCCACTACGGGATGCGAAACCCTATCTTTCCTTGATGCGTATTCTGGTTACCATCAAATCAAGATGAAAGAATCCGACCAGCTCGTGACTTCTTTCATCACCTCATTCGGCATGTACTGCTATGTGACTATGCCATTCGGCCTCAGAAACGCAGGGGCCACATACCAGTGGTGCATGACCCAGGTCTTTGGCGAGCACATCAGGCGAACTATCGAGGCCTACGTAGACGACATCGTGGTCAAGTCCAAAAAGGCCAGTGATCTTGTTAATGACCTGGAGATCACCTTGAGATGCCTCAGAGAGAAGAGCATCAAGCTCAACCCCAAGAAGTGCATCTTTGGGGTCCCTCGAGGCATGCTCTTGGGATTCATAGTCTCGGAACATGGCATCGAGGCCAACCCAGAGAAGGTCTCGGCCATGACCAACATGGGACCAATCTGAGACCTCAAGGGAGTGCAGATGGTTATGGGATGCCTTGCGGCCCTAAGCCGCTTCATCTCGCGCCTTGGCGAAAAAGGCTTGCCTCTGTATCGCCTCTTGAGAAAATCCAAGCGCTTTTCTTGGACCCCCGAGGCCAAAGAAGCCCTCACCAAGCTCAAGGCACTGCTCTCCAATCCTCCCATCCTAGTGCCGCCGACCAAGGGTGAGGCCCTCTTGCTCTATGTCACCACAACAACCCAAGCGGTCAGCACGGTAGTAGTGGTCGAGAGGCAGGAAGAGGGGCATGCTTTACCCATCCAACGACCTATTTACTTCATCAACGAGGTGCTCTCCAAGACTAAGACACGCTACCCCCCACATCCAGAAGCTGATCTACGCCATAGTCTTGGCTCGACGCAAGCTATGTCACTACTTCGAGTCCCACCCGATGACCGTGGTGTCGTCTTTCCCTTGGGGAGAGATAATCTAGAACCAGGAGGCCTCAGGTAGAATAGCCAAGTGGGCCTCGAAAAGCAATAAAATCTCAGGTCTTGGCTGATTTTGTGGCTGAGTGGACCAACACCCAACTGCCACCTGCTCAAATCTAGGCGGAATGCTGGACCATGTACTTTGATGGGTCCTTGATGAAGACCGGGGCATGCACGGGTCTGCTCTTCATCTCACCCCTCGGAGTGCATATGCGCTACATGATTTGGCTCCACTTCACCGCCTCCAACAACGCAGCCGAGTATGAAGCCCTCGTCAACGGCTTGTAGATCGCCATCAAACTTGGAGTACGGCGTCTCGACGTACAGGGCGATTCGTAGCTCGTCGTCGATCAAGTGATGAAGGAGTCGAACTGCCATGACCCCAAAATGGAGGCGCACTGCAAGTTGGTGCGTCGCCTAGAAGACAAGTTCGATGGTCTCGAACTCAATCACATTGCATGAAAGTTCAACGAGGTCGCAGACAAACTGGTAAAGATGGCGTCGGCATGGGCCCTGGTCCCCCTAAACATCTTCGCCAGAGACCTCCATAAGCCTTCCATCAACTACGCCTCAGCGGTGGAAGAGGGCCCACCGATCAAGCCCATCGCAGGGCCTGAGGCCCCCTCTGTCACCGAGACCCCCAAGGCCAAGGCCGAGGCCATGGAAGTCAACGCGGAGACTCCCGAGGCCAACCAGGGCATGGACTGGCGAGTCCTGTTCCTTGATTGCCTCATTCGAGGAGAGCTTCCTGCAGACAGGACCAAAGCCCGATGACTTGCACGATGAGCCAAAACTTACGTCCTCAGCAACGGCGAGTTGTACAGGCGAAGCCCATCTGGCATCCTCCAATGATGCATCACCACCAAGGCAGGCTAAGCCCTACTTTGGGACTTGCACGCGGAAGCCTACGGGCACCATGCAGCGCCTCGAACGCTCGTCAGAAATGCCTTCCGCCAAGGGTTCTACTGGCCAACGGCGGTTGCTGACGCCACCAAGTTGGTACGCTCCTACGAGGGATGCTAGTACTATGCATGGCAGACGCACCACTCGGCCCAAGCCCTCCAAACCATCCCCATTACATGGCCATTCGCCGTGTGGGGGCTGGACATGGTTGGGCCTCTACAGAAGGCCCTCGGAAGCTATACCCATTTGCTGGTAGCGATTGACAAGTTCTCCAAGTGGATCAAGGCTTGTCTGATCAATCGAATCAAATCCGAGCAAGCGGTGCTGTTCTTCACTGATATCATCCACAGGTTCAGGGTTCCAAACACCATCATCACTGACAATGGAACACAATTCACCGGCCACAAGTTCTTGATGTTCTATGATGACCACCACATCCATGTGCCCTGGTCGGCCGTAGGACACCCTAGGATAAATGACCAAGTAGAACGTGCCAACGGCATGATCCTACAAGGCCTCAAGCCAAGAATATACAACCGGTTGAAGAAATTTGGCAAGAAATGGCTTACCGAACTCCCGTCAATCATCTAGAGCCTGAGGATCACCCCGAGCCGAGCCACGAGGTTCACACCGTTCTTTTTGGTCTATGGAGCCGAGGCTGTCCTCCCCACTGACTTGGAGTACGGTTCCCCGAGGCTACAGGCCTACAACGAGCAAAGCAACCGCACTGCCCACGAGGACGCCCTTGACCAACTGGAGGAAGCCCGAGACGTTACGCTGCTACACTCAGCTAAGTACCAGCAAGCCCTACGATGCTATCAAACCCGGCGCGTTCGAAGCTGAGACCTGAAGGTGGACGACCTAGTGCTGAGACTGAGGCAGAGCAACAAGGGCCGCCACAAGCTGACCCCACCATAGGAAGGGTCGTACATCATCGCCCAAGTGCTAAAGCCTGGGACCTACAAGCTAGCCAACGAGAAGGGCGAAATCCTCACCAACGCTTGGAACATAGAACAGCTACGTCGCTTCTACCCTTAAATTTCCAAGCATTGTATACATTGTTTCTCGAAATACAATAAAGAAACGTTCTTTAGTTGTTCTAATTTTTTGAGAAACCCCCGAGCCCATCGATGGGGGATCGGCGTTACGATAACGCTATAAGGGAGACTCGGCTCTATCTCTGTAGAGGTGCCCACCGTGGGGCTCGAACAAGACTCGGCTCTGCCTTTGTAGAACCGAGCCTCCCTCGGGGGCTAGAAGGGGGACCCCCCTAAGTCCCAGACACCGTTTTTAGTCGTTTTTCGAAATCGTTTTCTAAAAAAAATTCTACGCCAAACTCTCTCGCGCTCTCTAACAAATCAATTGTAAAAAACCTAAGGACCAAAAGTCTGTCTCAGGGCCAAAAGGCCGGCCGAGCCGCGAGACGGCCTACGCCTCCGGGCTACGGCAACTCCCTCACCACCTTTTGCCCGAGGGGCAGCTTAGGCTCCGAGGAAGTTTTTTGCAAGTGATATGTTCAGAGACGAGACAGAGGGCAGAGGCTTGAAAATACAATAAAAACAATTAAAAAACGTAGACGCATAAGTACTTTAAAAAAGGCCTCGACGGCCACAAGCGTTATGGTACAATAATAATCCTAATATATTTACATGGCCCCTTTGGCCCAGGTCAGAACTCAGGGTCGCCAGCGTCAACGGTCGGCGCAGGAGGAACCACCTCCTCTTCGAACAGCTTGGCCAGCGCCGTGTCAGGGGCCTCAGCCGCCTCCATCAGCTTCATGACCTCCTCCTCGGCCTCCTTGTCATCCTCAGCCATGACGTAACTGTCGCTGACGGCCTCGAGGTCGACGCCGGCGTAGTGCGAGGAGACGACGGCCAGGGCACGCTTGACGCCCGTGTGCAGCGCCCCCCGGAGCCGCTCGCAGATTCGGCCGCTCAACGCGATCAAACGGCTCCTGAGGGAGCCGCCCGACTCGACCCCCCAAACCTCCAGGGCCTCGCAGGCGGTACGGGCGGCCAAAAGTGTTAGTTTAAAAAAAACAAGAGTATTAGATTTAAAATTAAGTTCGAAAAATTATTAAAATTAAGAGTGGTGCTGGCTGGCCAGCACAATAGTATAACTTTCCACAAGAGCTAAAGTCGTGCAAAAAAAAAGAAAAGTTTCAGAAATGAACCGCACACTTTAATAGTTAATGAGTGGAATTGAGCCCAAAGAGCGAAGTTTGAGGATCGAAACGGTTACTTTGAAAGTATATTCCATAATCAGTCAATAATACTTATTATACATCGTACATATTAGTTTTTTTCCTATATATATTTGGTTATACTTAAGATTGATGGACTCCTCGAGAATAGAGAATTTCATATTTTTTTTTAAGGGCGGAGGCAGTAATTCAGGAATGAAATTAAGCCCAAAGGGAAAAATTTGAGGATCAAAACGACCACTTTGATAATTTAAGATGATATTAAACTAAAAATAAAATTTAAGAATTGAAACAATCTCAGTTCATGCGTTTCACTTTCATACGCCGAAACAAAGGAGAGGCCCAGAAACATGCGGCCCACTCACAAGATGCTAACTACCTCCACGGCCCAGCGCCCGCATCCGCCGCGTATAACCCCATTCCGTTACAACGCGTGTCGCGATCCAACGGTTCTCCAGCGCGCTGTCCGCGCGATAAAGCGCCGGCGCCTCTCGCGTGGCCTCCCGAAGGTTCCAGACTCGATTGGACGGATCGGAGCAGCACTCCTCCACGGCTCCACCTCCAGCCCTGACTGATCCGGCGTCTCTTGAGGTAAGCGTGGCTGTGAACTGTGATCCTTCCTCGCAGATTGCTTTTTTGCTGTTTTTTTTTTCGATGGAGGCGCGGATTAGTTGTGAACTGTAGCTAGTAGCTGCTTTTGGAGGATGGATCGTTCGTTATGCTCAACCCTAATCCTTTTTACTGGTCATCGGTATGTCATTTTGTTTGTTTAGACTATGATCTAAGTGATGCAAGATGGTGGATAGATGACTCTTCTGCGATTGTTAAATTCAGGGCATTTCGCTAGTTATTTCACAGTTTGCACGTGAATTTGTGGTTAGTTTTGTTCTGTGTGATTACTCTGTGTCCTTGATGAAGCTATTTGGTTTTGTGGCTGTAGTCTGCTGTGATGAACCCATTATTTCGCGATTAATCGTATTTAGGATTCTGTAGTCTCGATTGATTGAAAATAGGCAGTGAACCCATTCCATTTGCTATTTCACTATATTTAGGATTATGTGGATTCAATGCGAAGTCCCAAAGGGTAGCTTTTAGGGAGGGAATGATGAGATGTTGGAAGTTCACAAGTTTGTGCCTTTCTTAAAGGCTGGGTAGACTGCCCCTTGTCTTTTGTACAGTAATGTCCTTTTCAGATGTCTTCATTGTGCATCTACCGTTTCATTAATTAGGGAGTTACTAATGTCTATACTTAACTATAGTGTCGGCTTATATTATTGGTTAACCTAGATCAATATGAGAAGGGGCTACAGTTACAGTCCTTCACCACCAAGGGGCTACAGGAGAAGGGCTCGCAGCCCAAGTCCCCGTGATCATTATGGTGGCCGTGGTAGGGATCTCCCAACCAGTCTTCTGGTCAGGAATCTCCGTCGGGACTGCAGGTAAAGATTTGTCAAACACTCACTTCCCCCCGCAATTGCAGCTACATCACTCGTAGGTGTGCTGTATGACAAAGTAATTTGTTATCACTTACTCAAACTCAATTCGGTGCTATGCATCTTCAGGACCTAATTGGAGGGCAAATCTGTATGGCTATCATTTATATTTATTTGTTTAAGCATGCCAAACATATGGTCTTGTAAACCTATCCAATTACAAAAGGAAAATCAATAACCTTAGCTTGTTGATACTAGGATAAATTATGTAACACCGAAGTTATTTCTATTAATTGCAATTCTAGGCTCTTCGTTGAATGGAATATATAGTGATATAGATTCAAAGACGTGTCTCCGTTTGATTTGTATGTCCAGTTTTCCACCAGATGGTCCATGCATATACATATGCAATTTTGCTGGTAGTCAAGTCGGAGTTTGCTTTAGATGCATCCATCAAAAAGAATGTATATTGCCTGAAACCTCAATGGTTTCTATCTATTTATTCTCTTTGTGCCTTTTATACCGCTTTTTTTTGTTATGGTTCTCGTGCACCAGCTTAAGCCATCATACTGTGGTGTCGCCACTGAGACTTCCTCACTCCCTGTGTTTTTGTCACCTCTAACGCACAGTTCTCTGAATGCAGGCCAGAAGACCTCCGTCGCCCATTTGGACAGTTTGGTCGACTTAAAGATATATATCTTCCAAGAGATTATTACACTGGGTAAGGCACCTAGCTAGGTTGTGTGGCATTGCAAACTGTTGCAGCCCTAAGTGGTATTGACATAGAACATGATTTCGAAGATTATTACTTTTGCCTACCTCTTGAAGTAACGTGAAAATAATTTTTTGAAGACACAAGCCTAAAAGATTACTGTTGAAGAGAAGGAAGAAATAGAGAATTTCAATTAAGTGATCTGCAACTTAAAAGAGTACTCAGTACTGTTCAAGAGATGGGAAGAATTAGAGTTACAAGTTTAAGAGATACTCAAATATGAAGAGTTTCAAGTCTGTATTTAAACTCTCATGAGTGCAAGGTCAGCAGCAAATTAAACTAGTGCACTTTGCACCTGTGTAACTTATTCTTGTCTTCATCTCTGTCAGCAGCCATGTGGAGATCCATAGTTTTACCAATTTGATACTGTGTGCTGTGAAATACTTGTACCATCTTTCTTAGAACATAACCTTTTTTTATCTTTGGAAGATGAGTACATGTCTTTAAGAACTCATAAAGATTTTTCTTCTGTGCACTACAGGGAGCCCCGAGGGTTTGGGTTTGTCCAGTATTATGATCCTGATGCTGCTGCTGATGCAAAGTATTGTATGGATGGGCAGGTAGTTCTTGGTAGGCAAATAACAGTTGTTTTTGCAGAAGAGAACAGAAAGAAGCCTCAAGAGATGAGAGCTAGGGATAGAGTCAGGTTTGTTGGCTCCTCCCAGTGCAACTACCTTGCCACTGAATGGCACACTGCCTCTCTATTCATTCTCTCTCTTTTTTGCTGCATATTGCAGGGGTCATTCTTATGATAGGAGGTATTCTCGCTCTAGGTCCCCTCGTTATTATAGGGGCCGCTCTCCTTCACGCAGCCGAAGCTACTCGAGGTATGCTTGCGCCTTGCATCTTCATCTTACAGTTTTGTCTACACAGCGAGCACTCATTTCTCAATGATGCAATCAAATCTGTTGCATTGGTAGGTCTCCTTCACCTCAGGATCCAAAACACAGACTTAGAGAGAGGTCGTACTCCGGCTCACCTGTGGACAGCAGATCAAGAAGTGGGAGCCCGTATGAGGATGGATATCGCAGATCGCCACGAAGAGAGAGGTCTCTTTCTGTCAGCGGATGAAGCAATTTTACGGTCTAGAGCTACTGCTGTGAATCTGCGCATGGTTGCCTACTTGCTATGTCTTTTTGAACCAAATATATTATGTCTAGATTATCATTCCCAGTACCAGAGAAGTGTCGTGAGACTGTTTGCTGTACTTATTAGTCTTGAGGATACAGGACGGGGGTCACCAATTCTCAGTAGATGGACTACGACCACTAGCTACGCCAGTGCCACTGCTTTGTGTATTTATAGGCAGCTTTGTGGTATGAATAAAATTGGTTGGGTTGTGAAAGCTAATTGGTAAACTTTTTTATGGATCATGAAACTAACGTTTTACATCGCTGAACTAAGGCAGGGATACGTTTTTTATTTTCTTTTGACGAACAATTTGCCAACTCTGCATCTTATTAAGCCGATATGCAGCGCAGGTTAGCTAAATCCTTTTAAGCATTTCGTCAAACATCAATAGATGATGGATGACCATGTGCTTGGTGGTATTTGAAGAGTGAGAAAATTGCTCAATTTCTGTATCGGAATCCGGTATCGTGGAAAACCCTTGGACAGCTAATGGACATGTTAGTACAGGATATTCGATATGAAATTCAAATACTGCCAATGCCAACATTGCTAGCGATTTCGAGTCTTTGTCAATAATAATGTCCTGCAAAGATGATATGAGGGCAAAAGGTTTTCATTCAAAATATAGCCAATGGAGAACTCTTTCTTGCACTAAAGTACTTTGTTGCCTGCTTATTTAAACCCTGATGGCAGTCACCAAATGATTTTCTGCATCCTATACTGGCCGATGTCAGATCACAAATTCTTTGTGAGTAGCACGGCCGCTGGGATCGATGTGCTATGCTCTCCAGAATTCAGAAATGTAACCGTTACGCGCATATCGGTCAGGCCTTCTCAAAAGAACTAGAAAGGTTTTGATGATTCATCAGCAATGGAGACGGGGACTAGGGATTACTAGCCTCCGGACGTTCGGAGTAGATAAACGTGTTCGGACACCCCATGCATGCTGCTGCCCTAGCCCACCCATCTGCACCTGCCGCTGAGCCGTATCGCTGTTGCACACGCACGTCCGTCACCCGTATGCCTCACTCCACCCCGCACGCGTACCCCTCTCCCACCCGCCTCACCCCGGCCCGCACACGCACTCCGGCTGCGCCCGCCACTCCTTCTCCCTGACCCCTTCCTCTTTTCGCGCGGGCAGGACCCGGGAGCCCGGATGAAGACGAGCACGCCCCGCCCGCAGGACCTCAAGCATGGCCCAATGACTCTCCGAACATACATTTGAAACACGAAACACTTGCAACATAAAAACACTTGAATACAATATAAATCTGAAGGAGATAAAACATTTAGAACATACACTTACAACATATGTATGAAACATATGCAACATCCAGATAAAACACTTGCAAATATGAAAACACTTATTACAACGTAAGAATGAAACAGGTGTGAAGCATATGCAATATCCAGATCAAAACGCTGGTAACATACGTTTGAAACAGATTAAACACTTTGAACAAACGCTTGCAACATGCCTCTGAAACATTTGCAGCATATGCAACATCCCAATCTACTTTCATAACATCCATGAAGCATTTGCAACATATCTCTGAAACATCTGAAATACTTAAAACATACATTTGCAACATGCGCTTTTAGCGCAACATCTCATTCTGCTCGGGAATGGAGGCTTTTTGGCGTGTGGAGTTCACCTGTGTATAGCTCGCTGCTCCGGTGGAGAAGGCCATGGTAAGTCCCGTGGAGAAGGCTGTGGTGGGTCTGCGCGTAGGAGATGCCCGCATTAGGCGGGAGGCGCGGTGGAGAGGGAGGAAGACTGGCTGCCGTGCTTTGGCGTGGAGGGGATGCCGGCCGGCGGAGCGGAGGCACGATGGAGAGGGAGGCGTGTGGAGAGGCGGCGCGGCGGATCGCGGTCACGGAGAGCTGTCATGGCGCTGCGGTGAGGAGAGTTTTTTTCTTTTTTTAAAATGATTAAGGGCAAGTCGATGAGCCGATAAGATACGGTTGTTGGGCTACGTCATGGCCCACCATCAGCATTGTCTGGGCGGACAGACGGCCCTTTACCAGCGTTACCGATGTGCTATGCTCTCCAGAATTCAGTGTTACGCGCATATCGGTCAGGCCTTCTGAAGAGAACTAAAGGTTTTGATGATTCATCAGTAATGGAGACGGGAACTATTGAATTTCCTCGTTCGATTTTCCCTAGTCATGACTTGAGCAATGAAAATAGTTTGGATTACACTCTCAAATTATTAAAACTATTTTGTTGAGAGAGGTATTTTAATATATTTGTTAAAAAGTAAAAAAAAACACTGACACAAATGAATTAAACGTGAGACTCCATGTTTTTTTTAAAAAAAACTGGAAATCCATGCAGATAAGACCATGTACTGAATTTTTTAAGTCATGAAGACTGAGAGTTGATTGTGCAGATAAGACCCAATTAACGCAGGCAATGAAAATCCAAATTCAACAAATTTACAATCACCCAGAAAGATTCAGATGAACTGAAAGATATATCAACCGTGAATCGTATGCTGGGACGCCAGATAGATAATGCTGCAGAACCGTGGAACTTGATAATTTGCTAAGTACTGAGCACGGGCAGCAGAAGCTGCATCTTCCCAAGATGGAAGAAAGCAAAAGCATGCCAGTGTCGTAAGCTGCCTAAAATAGTACCAAACCAAGCAAATCGAAACATTTAACCGTCCCAGGTCGCTATGTTATTGCCAAAACCCCCAGAAAAGTTGTTCATGTCCTCTAGTACTATCTGAATAAAAAGAACAGTAGAACAGGCCCTGTTTCGTCCTGAGACTCCAGGTCAGTTCTTAGCAGTGAGGGCATTCTTTTCCTTGATCCTAGATCGGTTGTCCAACTTGACAAAACGCTTCAGGTCTTCATAAGGGAGTGTCTTGGGATCTTTCCTCCGCAGCTCACTTAGTACAGGACGCTTGTCAAGCAAGTGCCACAGACAGTCAGGATATTCAGAATCTGGTTGGATTTTCGGATCAGAACCCTCCTTGAGGATGTTTGCCCCAAACACTGTTGTACTCTTGAGCTCTTGGCTGAGAGCAGGAGTTTTGGCAGCATCAGCCGCTCCACCCTTTCCACCCTTCTTTGCCTTGCTTGCAATTGCAAGGCTTCTACTCTCTACCAATTGAACGGCATGCCTCGGAATAACACCATGCTTTAACCCTCTTGTCCAAGACATCGCCATTCCTGGGTTGAAGTTTTCACTGCATATACACACCATGAGAATGAGGACCTGATTGTAAAACTGGTGAAATCAGGGAAATACTGGTGCAGATTATAGAGTTCAGAAAATCAGCAAGCAAAGAATATATCTGAATTGAAGATCATTCAAATACACTGATGGACAAGCACCTTGAAAATATGAGCACGTAGTGAAAGGTCCAAGGCCTTCCTATGGTAGTTTGCTGCTGCTATTTAGTTTTCATAATTTAGAGTACTACAGCTCTGAGACCTAAACAGGCATTATTTAAGGACTTAGGAATTGTTTGGATGTACTCGTATCCATCTCAATCCACATGCGTTGGAGTGGATTGGGGTCATGTGGATTGAGATGGATATGAGTGCATCCAAACAAGGCCTTAAGGTATACCATTTCCTTTTTCTTAAGATGTTTGCTGCGTCAGTACATCTTTGTATTGAAAAGCATTGATAATGCCATCGTATACTCTTTCACCTGTTATTCCAGCGAATAACAGAATCAAGACAAATAAGGCCTCACCCCCCCCCCCCCCCCCCCCCCCCCCCCCCCCCGCGACATGACATCCTCACAGGTTTCATAACAATTCTAGTGGTAGTTGGTTTAGGAAAATAGAAGTGCGTAATATGTTTGCAAAATGAAACAAAAGGGTAGTGCTACGGGAGAACTTTAGAAGTTCCACCGTCTCAGTCATGGCAGGCAGGAAGCTAGGCAAAAAAAAAGCACCTATTTGTAGCACGAAGAACGAACCCTTGCACGGTAATCGGCAATAAGAATTCAATCATGGGTCATATTTGAACAGCACGGAAGCTGTTGAGTGCTGACCCTCGATAACATTTCCCAAATATGGAGGCCATGTAATCCACATACAGGTTCAGTAAACCGCAATAAGGGTGTAACAAACATTCATACGTACACCCCATAATTTTCTCAAAAAGAACAAAGAATCGAAGCAAGGAGGCATAATACATGCACAGTACACTTGTAACTAGACCAGATCCAAAGTACAAAAAGCTTAAGTTAGGGTTTGTGTGCTCGGCTTCGCACGGCAGGAACGGAAGAGAAGGGGCTGGCGTACCTGGTGGTGGGCGGTCGTCGCCGGCGAAGGAGACCTGGTCACCTGCCGTAGGGTGGCGGCGGTCGCCCAGCCGTCGGCACGAGAGAGAGACAGAGAGAGCGCAACGCGAGAGCTGAGGGGAACGGGAGAACGAAAGGCAGGGCCGCAGGGTAAACGCAGCCCAGGGCTCCGGGCGGGCCGACACTGTTTGGAAGCCCGGGATCTTGGCCAGTTCTCGGCCCAGGATAAACTGGATCTGCCTGGCGATCGCTTGGTTGGGCTCCAGGCTCGAGGCCAGTCCAGCGACTCCCCCGGTCCAACAGCCTGTGCTGCTGCTGGCAAAAAGAGAGCTCGGCGCCCGCACCGCCCGTACGCGCACGTCTCGTTCACAGCGATCGACGCGCACTGCTCCTGGTTCCTCGGTGGAAAATCAGAAACACCCAGCGGCCCGTCGCCCCGTCCGTCGTGCTAAACAACAAGTTGGCGAAAAGCAGCGGCCAATCGAGTTGGGCGGCAGTTAGCCGCGGTCGGCAGAGTGCGCGCGCGCGTGGGCGTGGGCGTGTGAACGACCCGCACATGACGCGATCGACCGGACCGACGACTACGGACAGCCAGCCAAGCCTGGCGAGGGGCAACCATGCGTGCAACCACATGGCACATGAGCACTCTCCGCCA